>NC_066542.1:14885581-14923081 GCF_024679095.1 Eriocheir sinensis
TCAATCATTTCTGTCCAAGCCAAGACAACATTGACGGTGTGACAGTTCAGGGCTTACACACACGCAAACACACACACACACACACACACACACACACACACACACACACACACACACACACACACACACACACACACACACACACACACACACACACACACACACACACACACACACACACACACACACACACACACACACACACACACACACACACACACACACACACACACACACACACACACACACACACACACACACACACACACACACACACACACACACACACACTCCTCCCTCCCCCCTGGCGCCGTTCTGGCCTTGGTTCATCACAAGACGTTGGGTGTGTTTCTGCAACCACTTGAATTCGGAGTTTGGCCCCATCCCTGTCCCTTCCTTCCAACTCCCCCTCCCCGCCCCCTCCCATTACTCGCCCCACCACTCCCACGACGCTCCAGCCCACCCTTTTCTCTATGGCTTCATTCAAACTTGCTTTTATTTATGGTATAATTACATGATTTTAAATATAAATCAGTAAATAATTGAAAGAAATATATATCCCGTATCCTTTGTATCATATTTGCATTTTACTCGTTTCATTGATAGTGTGAATATAATCAATGTTGAAAGATCTTGATTTGGATAAAGAAGATGAAAGAAAATATGTACTCCTTAGTTTTTGTATTGTATCTGTGTCTTACTTTTTACGTAGTTGTGTGGATATATTCAATGTTAGACTTTTCTCTCGTGTTCGTGAAATATGGAATATGTGCAGAAATTTGGGTCAGACGATGGAGCTGTAGCACCACAAAGGAGAGTAAAGGCGAGGAGCAGAGTAGGGGCGCCTTGTGCTCTGGGTTACCGGGCCGGGCAGGGGGTTAGGGAAGGGGGTGAGGCGGGGACCAGACACACGGCTCAGTGGGGCTTCCTTCCTGCACAACACTTGCCTAGAGCAGACTGAGCACTTGGCTGGCGGAGGATCTGTGGATGAACCGCTTAGGTGTGTGTGTGTGTGTGTGTGTGTGTGTGTGTGTGTGTGTGTGTGTGTGTGTGTGTGTGTGTGTGTGTGTGTGTGTGTGTGTGTGTGTCTGTGTGTGTGTGTGTGTCTGTGTGTGTGTGTGTGTGTCTGTGTGTGTGTGTGTGTGTGTGTGTGTGTGTGTGTGTGTGTGTGTGTGTGTGTGTGTGTGTGTGTGTTGGTTCTTGTGAAATGAAGTGACTTTCTGATAGCAGTGAGGAAGGAAGGCCCACTCACTCACTCACCCACTCACCCGCTCACTCACTCACTCACTCATCCACTCACTCGCTCACTCACTCACTCACTCACCCACTCCACCACCAGCAGCATTGTACTTGAATTCATTGCTTGTTCTATTTTTTTTTTCATTTCTCAGCCCCTCTCAGTGTTTGCGATTCCCTTTTTTAATCCCTTTTTTTCGTCGTTAAGGCTGAGGCGTGTGTCTGCCGCGGTGGTTCCTTCGCCTTTAAGGTCCCCTTGCTCCTTCCTGCCCTCCCTTCTTGCCTCCCTCCCACCTTGTTTCCTCCTCTCCTCACACGGCACCCTGCCCATGGATTTCTGACGCCCTGCCCTGACCTTAACGAAATTCAGACTTTCACACTCTAGCTTCTCGCACACTCAGCCCTGTTTACTCACTCAGATTCACACACACACACTTCTCCTGCCTTACGTATTTCAATCACAGAAGCATTCACTGCCTCAATCACACATCCACTCACTCGTTCGCTCGTTCAAACACCCTTCTCTGTCTTCCAGAAGCTGCCTTCAGGAGAGACAGGACGAAGCTCCGAGTTACCCGCCAGGCTGAATCAGTTTAAAGACAAGTATTATGGGGACACGATACAAAAAGATAATCAAGTGGTATTCATATGACCAATACGCACACACACGCACACACAAACACATGAATACACACACACACACACACACACACACACACACACACACACACACAACACAGAAAGCCAGGACAGCTCTCACTATGGTCCGTGCACTATGACGAAGCTAAACTAACACGCTACTCCACTATGGGCTAAGCCACTAGCACAGCCACTCGGGCTTGGAACACACAGCTCACGGGACACAGCGCATCTCCGCCCCGCATTGAACTCTCGCAGCAATGATCAACTCAGGCGCTATAGGACGTTGAGGCAGACTATAGTTTTGGCTCACTCTCACCCCCTTCACAGCCCCGGCGTGCATATGGCGGGTGTTTGGCGGCTGGTCGCAGGGGGTGAAGCGTACTGGCTCATCGTGGGGAAGCGTGTTCTCGTTACCATCATAACACTCAAGGCAAGATCACAACACCTCGTAAGGGTCACATTGGGTACAGCACGCTACGCTAAGAGGCACATACAGGAGGTCGTCTAGCACATAATGGGAAGGTCTCTGTGGCACGTTCAGTACGGTGGGAAGCAAATGCAGCACGTCTTTAGTAGCGGATACACGGCGGGTTCTGTAGCAGGTAGAACACGTTGTTTGTTTGTTTTTATGGTAGCAACGTTATGGTGTGGCATAGACAACAGCATATAGTGGAGCATACACAACAGCATGATACATAGCATGGTCAGTACTCGCGGGAGCATGTACGTACAGATCGCTTTTTTTTTTCGTTGCAAACATAACATAGAAGATAATAAAGACGGGTATGCTTTGAACAACATTCATCATGGATCGGGCGGCATTCCCTCATTCATCACCCACCATTTATTTTATATTAGGACATTCATCACATGCTCACCACCACCAACACCGATAACACCATCATTAAAAGTTATAGTTCAACCGCCTTCATGGAACACTCGCACAGCTGTCACTGTACCACCAAAACCACCACCCACACCACCAGACCCTCCTTCCTTCCCTCAGACGCACCACCACCGCTCACCACAGCATCAAACAGCATCAACTTTCACGCCACAGCACGATGCAGTAACATTTCACTGTCCACGGAACAAAAGGGGAAAAGGAAACATTACCATCTACACAGACAGACGAATGCAACAGCAACACTACAGCAACATGACATCATTCACCACGCTTGAATCATAAAAGAACACTCGTCACCGCAATCATAGCACACCCCACATCACATAATCCGCCGTCACTGCAATAACATCACAGCAAACACACCACGGCCACTATTCCCTCGGAGAAGTATCAGCACAACATTCGCAACACACCCGCAACACAGCAGAACGACACGCATTCCCGACTACCTCCAGACAACAGTGCAACACAACATCCACCACGCTTAGAACAAACATCGTACTTACAACACAATCCAAGGTACACCATCCATTACTCGCGGCATATTTCACTTCAATCGCTGTCCATGAATGCGCATAACACACACACACACACACACACACACACACACACACAAACACACATGGTGGTATCAAAGCTTATCTGGCTGAAGGTAATCCTCCATTGGATGCAATCTCTGGCGGAGCTTCTGCGCATTTGCATGTACACATAGGTGTGTGTGTGTGTATGTGTGTGTGTGTGTGTGTGTGTGTGTGTGTGTGTGTGTGTGTGTGTGTGTGTGTGTGTGTGTGTGTTTCAGTATACGATATATTTTTTTATTTATTAGCGGCAACTGGCTTAACTCTATGGACTTTGTCAGCACATTTTTATTTAATGAAAAAGTGTTTCTAGATTGTATTACACGTAACGACTTAATATTCGCATCATCAGCATCAGCATCAATGTATTTAACACCACCATATTCTTACATAACTGTCATTGTGTCTTTTTCAGACGGACCGTCAAGATTTCGCAGCGTGATGGGTGAGTACTGGCTTCTCTTGTGCAGTTGGGGAAGGATCGGGAGGAGGAGAGTGCAGGGGTAGCTTTGCATGCAAGGGATAAGGGGTGAGGAAGAGGAGGGCAATGGTACTACATAAGAGGGGCCACGACTCGCCATCACACGAGAAGAAGAGGAAGTTATCTGGCGTGCGAGGCGGGTGTTGGAGGCGATCTCGGGGCGTGGCGGGAGTCTGTCGCCACGAAATTGATCCACTAATTCGAGTGTCGCGCTGGCGCCTGTGTGTGTGTGTGTGTGTGTGTGTGTGTGTGTGTGTGTGTGTGTGTGTGTGTGTGTGTGTGTGTGTGTGTGTGTGTGTGTGTGTGTGTGTGTGTGTGTGTGTGTGTGTGTGTGTGTGTGTGTGTGTGTGTGTGTGTGTGTGTGTGTGTGTGTGTGTGTGTGTGTGTGTGTGTGTGTGTGTGTTGGGGGAGTTGAGTCAGCTGCGTGCTGTCTGAACAAGATATACACTCACTCACACACACACACACACACACACACAAACACACACACAAAAAAAAAAAAACATGAGGACAAGCACGCAGCTGATGGGGTTACCTCCGTAAACGATCATATCCTTTTGTGTGTTGTTATGACAGAAACAAACAAACAAACAAGAAACTCACTCTTGTAACGGCATTGACAACATTTCATACACACAAAGGTGGCGAACACGACACATACAGGTACATCATCGTCCACACGGAAGGTAATCATGATAACCCGTAGAGCTTAGCGGCTGACGAAATGCCAAGCCCGAGTCTCCAACGAATCACAAAAGACGAACAGGAGGCCATGAAAGATAAATCATGCAGGGCTGCTTTGAGAATTTTTATTGTGTATTGTGATCCCTATGACAAAGACAGTACAAACGGTACAGGAAGTACACAGTACTTACAAGAACAACTCTTTGAAACACTTTGGGTGGCGTCAGAACTCGGCGGCGGCCCTGCAACACTAACACAACACTCTCCTCCCCAGCCCTGTCACATCCTCGCTTCCCCTTCACACCCCGCTTGTGCCCCAAACACCTCCGCCTTGTTTTGTTCCCCACAAAGACCTTCAGAACCCTTAGGCCGCCCATTTCCAGCTCCTTCTCCCCACATTACCCACACGCCAACCTCACTAATCGTTCATGGTAAAAATGTGAAGGCAAGGATGAAAAGGCCTATGAGAAGTAAAAAAATATTGGAAAGCCGTAGACTCCCGCCTTGAAATTAGGGCAAAAGGATGGGAAGGTGATAGCGACACTGAACCCGTAAACAAATGGTCGAAAGAGAACGAAACACGATAAAAGTGGATGAAAGCGATGAAGGATAAGAGGGATAAAGAGTGGGAGAACAGAATAAAGAAGCAAGGAGGGGCCTGGGAACTGACGTTGCTCTAAAGAAACTGATGATCCGGTAAAGAAAAGGAGAAACAAACGGTAGATGTCAACACGGCTCTTTAAAACAATTGTTGTCGTCGCCGTCGGGTTCACAAGGAGACTAGAAAGAGGGAGACGCCCCCTGTTGTAGTCCAACTTTTGTCTGTATAACTCTGGGGCGGCGAGGGGAGCACCCGAGGCCGTCAAAGGGGAGCCAAAGTGAGGGAAAGTGAGGGGAAAAGTTGAGGGACTGCCACGGGGTGAAAAAAAAGCACACCGAAAAGTGAATCACAAAATAATAAAAAAGATAACGTGAAAAATGAAAGGACGGTGTTTGAGCTTTTTATTCAAATTCAAAGGATAATTGAATTAAGAGATATTTTTCCTTTACAATTTAAATGCATTTGCCCCTCTCTCTCTCTCTCTCTCTCTCTCTCTCCCCGCACAAATCAAGGAGGAGCCAGAAGTAAAATCCATTAATTTCCAACTTTCTGACGTGTCCTCTCTCTGGGGGCGAGGCAAGACAGGGCGTAAGTCTGGGGCGACGGGTGGCGAGGCCTAGGCTGTAGCAGGGGCTGGCGAGGGCGTGACAGGGTGACAGGGTGTTGTTAGTTTATACTTGTGCGTTGAGGTGCCACGAGATGGGGAATGGGAGGATGATAGATAGATAGATAGATAGATAGGAAGACAGAATGAGAAAATATGTTTAAGAACTATCGGCAGCAATAGTAGAAATAGTAGAAGTATCAATAGCAGTGGGAGCAGTAAAAGGATTAGTAGTAGTAGTAACAGTAGTAGTAGTAGTAACAGTAACAGTAGTCGAAGAAGTAACTACATAAATCGTCTACTAATACCTATCGCACCTGTTCTACCTAGATGAATCTCAATTAGTCAACACTAGAGAGTCGTGCATACCTGGCCTCGTAACACACTTTAAGGCCAGGGGTCGTCATACATACACTTACGGATTGCTGAAAGGGAAAAAAAGGGAAAAGAAGGCGGGAAAAGGAGTGAAACGAGACTGAGATTTCTGTGGGTTAAAAGAAGAGATGAAAACGAAGATGAAAAAGAGTAGATGAGCAAAAACGTCTAAAAAAAATAAGGAGCCACACGGGTACACAAATGGAATGTAAAAATGTCTATAATAGTGATTCATAAAACTATCAACAAACAAACGAGTAAACAAACATCCCACCTACACTAAATAGACTAACACACATCATCGTCATCATCATCTTCATCAGTTTGTTTTCTTACTATTTTATTTGTATTTTCTTAAACATTACAACCGCCATCATCACCACCACCCTCACGATCACCATCACCACAGTATAGGTTGAGTGTGCATGGTGGTGGTGGTGGTGGAGGTGGTGGTGATGGTGGTGGTAAGGATAAAATTAAATACATAAACTCCTAACTATTTTCCTTGTTACTTTTTTGAGCTTTCACTGTGGCCATTTTCTCTCTCTCTCAAACATGCCATGAAATTAATTACCCGGAAAAACACTTAACAACAACAGGAACAACAACAATTAGTAGTGATAATAATGACAATAATAATAACAATAATCGTAAATTTGCTTCATAAATTATAAGCTTTTTTTGCGTAATTGTTTTCCTCCAGCTTTCACACGTCAGGTCCACGTTGTATACATATATTTACATTGTAACTTTTTTTTTTTTTTGGTATATGAAAGAAAAATAATAAAAAAGTGATAATAAATTCAACGGAGTAACAGAATGCTTCTCGGTTCGACTATGGTTGTTGCTAGTCTGTCCACCTCACGTCCGCACACACGCACACGCACACGGGCGCACACACATACACACACACACACGTTTCATTTCACCTTCATTCCACGTCCTTTATCTCTCCTCTTTCCTAACGTTTGCTCTAATCCTCCTCCTCTTCTTAATTCCTCTCTTGTCTCGCCCTATTTCCCAGCGCTTTCCCTAATCCTTCCTCCTCCTCTAGAACTCTCCCAAATCCCCTTCTTCCACACTCTCTCTCTGCATCATCGTTTTTTTACGGCACCGTCCTCCTGTTGTTCCTCCTCCTCCTCCTCCTCCTCTTCTTCCTCCTCCTCCTCCTCTTCCTCCTCTTATTTCTCCTCCCTTGATCCCTAATGGCGGACTGTTGACATTGTGACGTCACGCAATGGTGTTAGTTGCTCCAAACGAAAGGAATAGCCTTCTCTCTCTCTCTTCTCTTTTGTTTCCACCCTTCTTTATCTCTATATCTTCCCGTTCTTTCTTTCACTCATTCATCCATCCGTCTTGCTCCTTCATCTTTGTTTTCTCATCCATCTTCTTTTCTTTCCCTGGTAATCTTCCATCCACAATTTTATCTTTTATTTTTCTTTCCTCTTCATTCCTACTCCATTTCCTAACTTTTTTGTATTTCTTTAAAGAAATTTCTCCTCTTTGTTTGTCCGTGTACCTTTTATAGTGCTCTTTCTGTCATTTTTAGAACTGTTTTTAATAAATGTTTTGTTGTGATGTTGTTGTTTTTTTGCACATGTATGCACAATTTTATAGGTATTCAGTTCTTAATAGTGTAAATCCATCACAATCTTTTCTCTTTCATTCCTCTTCCTCCTCTTCGTTATCTACCTCTTACACTTCCTTCTCCTCCTCATCTGTTTCCTTGTTTTTCTTGTTCTCCACCTCCAACCTGCTCATCCTCATCCTCATCCTCATCATTCTCATCCTCGTCCTCCTCCTCCTTTTCCTCCTCCTCCTCTTCATTCATTTCCTCCTCCTCCTCCTCCTCCTCTTCATTGTCTTCCTCATCCATCCTCCTCCTCCTCCTCCTCCTCATCTTCGTGTTCCTCCCTCGTTTAATCCACTGTGGAAGAGACGAAAAGTCAACGCAAATGTTAAATTTAATAATCCTTCGTTATGTAAATGCGAGGGCGACTTTTTTGCGTTATTTTATTTGACCTTTGTTTTCCATGTATAACTGAGAATGATAATATATATTTGGCCCTAATGAGAGGAGGAAAATTTTTATTCAGCGCGCGAGTCGGAAAACGTAAAAAAAAAGTGTGTTGAGTTGGCAGTGTACAGGAGGTGACTAATGTGCGTGTGTGTGTGTGTGTGTGTGTGTGTGTGTGTGTGTGTGTGTGTGTGTGTGTGTGTGTGTTTACGAGTACGGGGTGGAGAGAGGTAAACAACAGCCATTAACAGCGCCGAGTCGAGAAGCTTTGCATAATCATATTAATAAAAACAATGATATATACACTCACACACATACAGACAAACATACATACACACATACATACACATACACACGTACAGTCATAACAACATGGAGAACCAACAGGTGATTGGAACCTTTGAGCCTGGTGGGGTTCCCTGGGGGGCGGGGGAGCGAGCTTGGAATTGGTCGGGGTAGGGGTTCAATCTGGCATTCTCTCCCTTCCTGACGGGGCTGTGGGTGGCGGCATCCTCTTCCTCCTCAGGGGCACGACGTCTCCCCTGATGAGGTCCTGAGGGAGGTGCCGAGGTAACAAACGCGAGGGATTCTCACGATTGTCTTGCGGTGCCTCGCCGCTGCCGCCCCCCGTCAGTAGGTTGAGAGCGGAGGGAGCCCCGTTCAGTCTGTCACCTGCCGGGTCCGCAAACGGGAAGGAAAACACAAGACGTCATACCCACGAAGAGAAATGAGGGGGGCGTCAAGTGGGAGGCAGGCGACGGAAGCTTCTCTCCTCTCTGTGCGGTCTGAGTGAGCCGTGGCCGAAACAGGATTTGATTCGCTCCTTTTTCCCATTCCTTTGATCCTGTCCCCGTTGTAACTTATCCGCCACCTTTTCCCTTCCATCCCTTTTCCGCGTTCTCTCCATCGATTTTTGCACCCAAGCAGATCTGGCTTAATCATTCCCCCCTTTCAACTTTTCCGTTATCCTCCTTTCCCCATTTCCCTCATCCTCCTTTCCCGTCGCTCTCCGTCATCGCTCTCCACACGCATCGCCCTCCTCATCCTTTCCGTCGTAGGCGCAACTCAAGCTTGTTTACGAGAGGGAGAAAACAAATCAGAGGCTTGTCGCGCTTCAGAAAGGTTTCATTTCCTGTAGTTGGGCGAGGGCAGAGGACAAGGGCTCCCACCCAGCCTGTTGACCGCCCTCCGTGTTTCCTCCTGCCTCTCGCGAAGGAAAGAAGGAAGGAGGGAGTAAAGGAGAGAGACAAACGTGGAAGAAAGAAGAGAGAACTAACTCCCTGTAACTTCCCATTAACTCGCGTCCTGAGCTCCTGCCCGTGCTCCGCGCCGCGCCACCGCCTCCCGGGGACCATGAACAACACACGGTCAGGCTCGTAAAACACGCGTATAAGGAGTAAGTGCGTTATGCTAAGGAAACATTTGCTCGTTCTACATCGTCCCTAACTGGCTACCCTACCAGAAGGATGGTCTGTACAATGTGTTTGCAGGAGCGGGGGGCGGCCCTATGCCTCGCCTGGGTCACACACACACACACACACACACACACACACACACACACACACACACACACACACACACACACACACACACACACGCGCACGCACAGTCGCACACGCACACATTCAGGCAGACAGGCTCGGGCGTCGCCACCCCAGGGGGACGCCTCGGTCACCCCGGCTTTTTTTTTTTAAGAGTTTGTTATGGTCCGTTTGTTTGCTCGAGGAATGTCAACACTGAACACTCACACTCCCGGCTTAGTTGCAAGTTTACACTATGTTTGTTTTTGTTTTGTTGTCTTTCGTGTGATTACTTTATTCTAATCGTTTCTTTCCATTTTATTTTTCTCTTATGCACGTGTTCATATTCTTGCCATAAAGTTTTAGCTCTCTTTGGTACATTTAATGCTGGTTATTGTTGGTCCAAGTCTTGTTTTTGCTGCTGGTGCTGCCGTTCTTCTTAGTGTTGCTGCTGCTTTCTTTTCTTGGCTGGGCCTGCCGGGTAAGCGTTCGTAACTTTGACACAACCTCGTTTTCAGTCCGGTGTTTTAGGGGCTCGAGTCCACATTTTCTCTATGGTAATACCCGATAAAGCGACAAATGTTTTCAGAACGAGGAGGAATTCATCAAAGTCATTTCTGTTTTTTTCTTTTTTTTTTCAAGCTCTCACGCGGCGCACGAGACCACTAACTCTCACTCTTTGTAGCTAATGGTCATAACGTCCGTCTGTATTAAGAGCCGCGATATAATTAACGTTAAGTATAAGGAATGCCACTTGTGACTCCCGCTTCGCCACGCGCCTCCAGCCCTCCCCAGAGCTCATGGACTTGGAGGCACTCGAAGGGGCGTCGTCTTCATCAGCAGCAGCAAAAACCAGGAACCTTAAAGGGGGAGGGCGGGGCGATAATGCTTCCCCAGAGCCCGACCAGCGACTTATTTACGAGTCTTTCGGGGCGTGGAGGGGACAGGGAAGGTGTTAACGCTTGGCAGGCGGCCCCGAGGCACTGTCCGTTGCACTCTGAGGCACATGAAGTATAGTGGCTCTCCTTGGCACTTCCCCGAACACCGTTGATTGGCATATTTTCCCGCGACCCACGCACAGAAATGCCGTGTGTGGGAGGCGCTTAGTCCGTCTGTTTGTCCGTGTGTGTGTGTGTGTGTGTGTGGGTGGGTGGGTGTGTGAGTGTCGATGTGGGTGTCTACTTGTATGCTAAGCCAAAGGTTGTCTTCATTTACCTGTCTGTCTGTCTGTCTGCCTGTCTGTCTCTCTGTCTGTCTGTCTATTTGCTTGTCTTGTGCTAGTTGAGTATATATGTTAGTTACTGTGCATCGTTTATACGTTAGTTGGTTTTGATTGACTTGTTTGTTTGCTTGTTTGCTTAATGGTCAGGTACGTTGGTTGTCCTTGTAATCAAGATGCAAAGCGTTTCATTACCTATTCTCCCCTCGCTTCTTCCTTTCGTATTCGTGTGTATGGGTGTGTGTATGGAGAGACGTAGAACACACACACACACACACACACACACACACACACACACACACACACACACACACACACACACACACACACACACACACACACAGAGATCACCATGGCAACTGTCCCTAATGAGTCGCCAGCGCACCAGAACAGACACACACACACACACACACACACACACACACACACACACACACACACACACACACACACACACACACACACACACACACACACACACACACACACACACACGCACACACACACACACTTAAACCTCCTCCTCCCTCTCCTTCTCCTCCTCCTCCTCCACCTCCTCCTCCTCCTCCTCCTCCTCCTTCTCCTATTTCCCCTCCTCCTCCTCCTCCTCCTCCTCTTCCATCTTCATCCCTTACCAAACAGCCCAGCGTCCCCACACATACCAAACCATTTTTCTTTCCCTCCCTTTTCTCAACACCCGCTCACCTCTTCCTCTCTCTTTCACACACACACACACACACACACACACACACACACACACACACACACACACACACACACACACACACACACACACACACACACACACACACACACACACACACACACACACACACACACACACACACACACACACACACACACACACACACAGGATGGAAGGTTTGAAGGGGAAGGATTGAGAGCTAACAAAAAGGAGGACTTGCCTGCTCAATAGACACGCCACAGGTCTTTAGAAAGGGGCTGCCGTCTTCTAAGTCTCTCTCTCTCTCTCTCTCTCTCTCTCTCTCTCTCTCTCTCTCTCTCTCTCTCTCTCTCTCTCTCTCTCTCTCTCTCTCTCGTGTGTGTGTGTGTGTGTGTGTGTGTGTGTGTGTGTGGAAGTGGGTGTGTGGAAGAGGGTGTGGGTGTGGGTGTTAAAGATAGCTAAGAGAGAGAGAGAGAGAGAGAGAGAGAGAGAGAGAGAGAGAGAGAGAGAGAGAGAGAGAGAGAGAGAGAGAGAGAGAGAGAGAGAGAGAGAGAGAGAGAGAGAGAGAGAGAGAGAGAGAGAGAGAGAGAGAGAGAGAGAGAGAGAGAGAGAGAGAGAGAGAGAGAGAGAGAGAGAGAGAACAAGAGGTAGAGACGCTCCTGTTTAGACAAACAGACAGACAGACAGTCGGTCGTATGATACACAATCAATAGTCACCCACACACGCCACTACAGTCCTCGGAAATAGAACAAAGCTCCCGCCCCCCAAAAATAGCAATTAAAAAGTTTCTTTCAAAATATTTAATGAATGTTTTTCAATGGTTGTGGAGTGTTTTAACACGAGCCATCGAAATATTTTAAAGCACTACTTGAACAGGAAATAGCTTTTGCAGGGAGAAAACATTTTCATACGTTTATGGAATGTGTTTCAAGGATTTGTAGAATTACTGATTGACAAGATATCTTCTCGTGATAGTTGTAACTTTTCTTACAGAAAAAACAAATTCTTTGTCGCGCGTAAAGCGTCACTCAGCGGCCACGCCCTGAGCCGCGTCAGGCAGTGTTCGGTGCAAGCGCCGCTGCGGCAGGTTGTCGGGAGTGTCCGCGGCGTAAGGAGAGCCGGCGCTGCGCGCGAGAGTAGAGTTCATGAGATCGAGTCCACTTCATGTGAGGCTGAGCCGCGCCTGTTCAGGGCTGCGTTCAGCGTCCCTTGAGCCACGTGTGCCATCGTTGCGAGGAGAGGAACCTGCGAAGACCCTTGATCAAGGAGCTTCACTGAGTCGCGTAGGTACGGCTTTTATGCTACATATTTCGATGAGGAGCTTGTGCGTCGATAACTGACACTTGTCTCGTGCCTCGAGTCATTACGGTGACGTCCGGAGAATGTCTTCCACTGAACCTCGCCGCGGCCTGGGCCTCCCCGCGGCGACTTATGACGTACTGAAGGTCGTGCGCGCGCAAGGCACTGCTGTGCCGCGGCGTTGGATGCTAGACCACGGCTGTGTGTGTGTGTGAGCGTGTCCTGTGGGCGTAGTTGATGGAGGCAGCGGCGCGGGCCAGGTCAAGGGTGGAGCTGGTCTGGTTGTGGGCGGCGAGTCTGTTGGCAGCGCCGTGCCCCGCCACGTCCCGAACAGACCGCGACGACGATAACGAAGATAGCGTTGGCAGACACGGCTGGCTCTCCAGGATGGAGCCCAGCGCCGGCAGCCGCGGTGACTTTTTCGGAGTGCCCCGCGGAGTGGCCGGACGTGGCGGCGCCGCCGGGAGGATGTCGTCCAGGGGCGGCTCCCCAGGACGGCCGTTGGGCAGCTGGCCGAGGCTGGTCGCCGCGGGCCGGGCAAAGACCTCGCGGGCCACAGAGGTCACGCGCGGCCCCCCCTCCACCACCACGCTTGAGCCGCCCGTTGGCCACGCCGCCTCCCGCCTGGCGGAGCCTGTTGACCCCGGAGCGGACTGGGACTTGGTGGCCGCGGTGTGTCGGGTCGTCGTTGAGGTCGGAGCAGATGGAAGAGTGTAGATTTCTCGCAGGAGTTCCGGGGGCAGGCGAGGGTGGGGCGTGGGTTTGAGCACGGAGTAACGAGACCCCCATTCCTCCTCCTCGGCGGGGCCGCAGATCTTGTAGGCGCAGCAGGCCACAATGCAGAGGGCGAACAGCGCCCCGAAGCACATGGCGGACAGCTGCATGGCCAGCACGATGTCTGGCGGGGGGAGGGTGTCAGCCGGGGGGACTGTCCCGCCCTGCTCCTGCCTCTTCCTAGGTCCTTACCCCCTAACCCCCCAAGCTCCTCCATCTACCTCGCCTGTCACTGTAACTTCCCAGACGTGTCGTCTTTCTGTCTGCTCCAAGTAATTAACCTCCGCGCACCCATTGCCCTCTCTTACCACCCAAACTTTTGACTACAATCCTCTTCACCCTCTATATTCTGCCTCACTTTCACCACCTTCCCAACCCATTTCTCCTCCTCCTCCTCCTTCACTAGAAGAACTTTCACTCCACCAGCCACTTATTCACTCCAGTTCACACATATCAGCCCCGCACACCCTCCTCTTCCCAGCTCATCCAGGCCGTCACCCTCGTCACCCCAGCACCCCACCTTTAAGCAATCATCCCTAAGCTTTCACCTTTAACAAGAGCCTTTCTCCCCGCTCATCTCCTGCCCACTCCCTAAGCCCTTTACAACCCTCTCTATGCACTCATTCCCCCTGACATTATCTCATGGAGTTTCACCTTTACCGCCCATTCTCCCTCGACACTTCCTTCTTTGTCTCCTCTGAGTTGAAGCTTTCATTCCATTTCTGCCTCTCATTTTCCTCCTTTCAAGTCCTTCTCACCTCCTCCGTCCACCCAATCCTTGCGTCATAACATTACACACACATACTCCCTGACCAGCACACACACGCATTCATATCCTTTCCTAGACAGCACTCTTTTTTGCACTTAAATCACCCTTCCCTGAAAGTCTCCCTTAGTACACACCTCACCTAGCACATACTTGTTTACCTGTCCTTCCTGATTCCCTGCTTAACTCCCCTTCCCGATCTTCCTAAATTCCCTCCCCTACATCCTTCCCTGATTATGTGACTTACTTCCTTCCCCGACTTCCCTCCCTGAATTCCTAACTAATCTCCCTCCCCTGACTTCCCATCTAACTTCTCTTCCTGACTTCTTGCCTAACTACCCTCCCTATCATTCTACCTCCTATAATCCCCCTAAGAAAAATATCAACATCAACACCAACACCAACACCAGAGGCAGCAGCAGCAGGTCTTGACAAGCTTACCTTCCCACGTTACTTCGTAGGCAGCGGCGTTAGAGACCCCTCTGTACCCGTAGCGCCCAACACCTCCGCCTGCCCCTTTCCCTGCCTTGCTGCCTCTGGCCCCGCCTCCCGGCACACCTGCAGGGACGCCGGGGATCAAGGCCGGGGAGGGGGGCGCATGAGGCAGCAGTGGGAAGGAGGAAGGAAGGAGCCCACCACACTACACACACACAGAACACGGACGAAGGAGGATAGGCACGGGAAGGGAGGAAGGAAGGAAGAGAAGGAGGTAATGGGAGACTATTTGCTAGACAGGTAGAGGGCACGGGAAAGGAGGAAGAGAGAGGGATGGAGGGACAACTGGCTAGAAAATAGAGGGTAATGGAAGGAAGGGAGAAAGGAAGAGCGGGAGAGGAATGAAAAGACTAGCTAGAAGGATTGAAGAGGAGATAAAGGAATAAAGAAAGAAGGAAGAAAGGGAGAAGGAATTGAATAGACAGGGTAAAGAGAAAGAGGAAGGGCGAAACGGAAAGGTAGAAGGATGGATAGATAACTAGATATAAGGAGAGAGAAAGGGAACAGGAAGGAAGAAAAGAGAGAGAGAGAGAGAGAGAGAGAGAGAGAGAGAGAGAGAGAGAGAGAGAGAGAGAGAGAGAGAGAGAGAGAGAGAGAGAGAGAGAGAGAGAGAGAGAGAGAGAGAGAGAGAGAGAGAGAGAGAGAGAGAGAGAGAGAGAGAGAGAGAGAGAGAGAGAGAGAGAGAGAGAGAGAGAGAGAGAGAGAGAGAGAAAGGGAGGTAATAGCTACGAATGGAAGTGAGGGTAAGGAGAGGAAGGAAAGCGAGCGAGAAAGAAAGATAAGAGGCAATGAGAAAGGAGAGTAAGAGGGATGAAAATAAATGAGTAGAAAAAGGTTGAATGATGTGGAGAGGATAAGCATGTTAGGGAAGAAAGAAAAAGGAGGAGGGATGATAGGATTAGGAGAAAGAAAAAATAGGAGTGGAGAGGATGATGGAACAAAGGAAGCAGAGGTTAATCAAACTGTGATGCGTGAAGGAAGAAGGATAGAGGAATAAAGATGAAGAGAGAGAGAGAGAGAGAGAGAGAGAGAGAGAGAGAGAGAGAGAGAGAGAGAGAGAGAGAGAGAGAGAGAGAGAGAGAGAGATAGATAGAGAGAGAGAGAGAGAGAGAGAGAGAGAGAGAGAGAGAGAGAGAGAGAGAGAGAGAGAATGGAAGAAAAGAAAGAGTGTGAGGGAAGAAAAATGGAGACTAATAGAAGGAGGATGTAGGAGAAAACAAAATGAAGGAAGGAGAAGAGGAGGAGGAGGAGGAGGAGGAGGAGCAGAAGGAGGAGGAGGAGGAGGAGAAGGAGGAGGGAGGAAGATTTGTGTAGCAGGTGAGAGAGAGAGAGAGAGAGAGAGAGAGAGAGAGAGAGAGAGAGAGAGAGAGAGAGAGAGAGAGAGAGAGAGAGAGAGAGAGAGAGAGAGAGAGAGAGAGAGAGAGAGAGAGAGAGAGAGAGAGAGAGAGAGAGAGAGAGAGAGAGAGAGAGAGAGAGAGAGAGAGAGAGAGAGAGAGAGAGAGAGAGACTAGCCTGAGGATCTCGAAAATAAAGTGTGAGGGGCGTCGCAAGTTTATTTAAAGAGAGAAAAAAAAGAGAAATGAGAAGCGAGAGAAGCTTGAGAGGATACACGAAGGAAAAAAAATCAAGAAAGGGATGAGGAGGAGGAAGGCGAGGAGGAAGAAGAGGAGGATTAGGAGGAGGAAGAGGAGAAAGTAAGGAATAAAGGAGGAGAGGTAGAGAAAGGCGAGGAAGACGAAGAGGATTAGGAGGAGAAGGAGCATGATGATGAAAATTTAAAGGAAGAGAACGAGGAGGAAGAAGTGAAGGAGAAGGAGGAGGAGGAAGAGAAGAAGAGAAAGAAAGATAGCTAAGGAGATGAGGGAGAGAAAAGTGAGATAAAAGAAGAAAAGGATTAGGAGAAGGAGGACCAGGAAGAGAAGGTAAAGGAAGAGAGCGAGGAAGAAGTGGAGCAGGAGGAGGAGGAGGAAGAGGAGAAAGTAAGGAAAAAAGGAAGAGAGGGAAAGAAAGGCGAGGAAGAAGAGGATTACGAGAAGAACGAGGACCAGGAAGAGATGTGGAGAAGGAGGAGGAGGAGGAGGAGGAGGAGAGGAGGAGAAGACGTGGGTGAGTGCCGCGTGTCATGTCAAGGAGACGAAAGAGGAAGGAGAGGACGAAAAGCAGGTGAGATAAGACATGAACTGGCGAAGGGAAGGAGAGAGAAAGGAAGCGGAGGGAAGCGAGAGAGGGAGAGAGGATAAAAAAAAAGAAACTCGGGAGAATCGGAGAACGAGAGACAGAGAAGAAGAGACAGGAAGAGAAAGCGTAATGCGAGGAAACACTTTAAACAGAGAGAGATGAAAGAGAAGGAGGGACGAAGAGGAAGGAAGGAAAATTACGTGGAAAATAAAGTTAAGAAATGAAAGAAGGACGTTAGTGATGATGCAGCAAAATGATAACCAAGAGAAGAAAAGAGGTCAGGAGGGACAGAAGGAAGGGAGAGGAAAGAGGTAGAATATACTAAAAGAAAAGAAAGAAGAAAAACAGAAAAGCGACAAGAGAAGGAAAGAGGAGAGAGGGAGAGCAAAACCAAAAGAAAAATGAGAAGAAAAGAGGTCAGGAAGAACAGAAGGAAGGGAGAGAAAAGAGGCAGAATATACTAAAAGAAAAGACAGAAGAAAAAAACAGAAATGGGACAAGAGAAGGCAAGAGGAGAGAGGGAGAGCAAAACCAAAAGAAAAATGAGAAGAAAAGAGGTCAGGAAGAACAGAAGGAAGGGAGAGGAAAGAGGCAGAATATACTAAAAGAAAAGACAGAAGAAAAAAACAAATGGAACAAGAGAAGGCAAGAGGAGAGACGGAGAGCAAAACCAAAAGAAAAACGAAAGTAAAGAACCCTCTTCATCTTCTTAACCGGTCTCGGATTTGGCCAAAGAATTCCTAACGCGGAAAAAAGGTCACCCAGCCTAAGGTCATTCCTATAAGATGACCTTCCAGCCCCTCTAAGCCACTAAAAGGTCATGGAACTCCAGCTCTTCCTGACCCTAAAAAGACACCAAGTTTCTGAAGAGGATTTTACGGAGTTGGTAATCATTTTTTTTTTATCTATTATTTCACTTATATAGCTTTAGGTGTCTGGTATATATGCTCTCTCTCTCTCTCTCTCTCTCGACCCCATTCCTCTATCTACTCTTCCTCTCTGTCCATAGAATAATGTTGCATCATCACTTTAGGGCCACCCCAATCCATCTCCATTTTCCTCATCGACTTCACTTATGCTCCTATACCTCGTCCGACCCCTACCTCCTCCCTCATCCTTTTCCTCCCCTTTTTCCTCCTCCTCCTCGTGCCAACTCTTAGCTCCCCTCCTCCTCTTCCTCTTCCTATTGGCTGTTTTCCTTATCCCCCTCCTTCTCTTGCTCCTCCTAATGCCAGTTCTCCTAATCCTCCTCCTCTTCTGTCTCCTCACATCTCCTGTTCTTCTCCTTATCCTCCGCTTCACTCTTAATCTACTTCGCCTTGGCTTGACCCTAACTTCTCCTCTTCCTCCTTTACATCTTCTTCCTCTTTCTACTTATCTCCCCCTACTCCTCCTTCTCCTCCTCCTACTACTGCTACTTTTTATCTTCTTCCCAGTCATTGCCCTTCCGATCCGGTAGCTTCCGAAGAAGGTTAAGCATTGATCCTATGGGGAACTTAGATGGAAGACTGGGAAAAGATACAAAGATTAACCGAAATAAAGATGGGGAAACACATAGATAGATAGATATAGAAGTAGACTAATTGGATGACAGGTAAAAGATGGGAGAGATTGGGAGGTACTTTGGTAGACAGAGAGATAGATTAAAAAGTTGATAGATAAATAAACAGGAGAAAAATGGGTATAATATAGTAATGGGTTATTGGTAAAAGATATAAATTTAGGAAGTAAGTGCAGAGAGAGAGAGAGGGAGAGGGGGGGGGGGGAAGAGGGGGGTATAGCTGTCCAATAGAGTGGGGGGGAGGTTGAAATACGACACAAAAACGGGTGGAGGAAAAAAAAACGAGCAATTAGTCGCGATAAAGTAAAGAAAACGAACGAGCGGGCGGGCGAGGGGGGACAGGAGAGAAAACGGGAAAAAGAAAACGGAGAGTAGTAGATTACCAAGAGTTTTTTTAATGCATGACTGTTACGTTTTTATATTTTTTCATCCATCTGCATTTCCATATTACATCACAGCATCACTACGCGAGACAACGTAACGGGGGAAAAACTTACGAAATACGATATTAGTTAATTACATTCCTATTTACGCGGCGTCGACGTTTTTTACCGAAATGAACGAAATATAAAATCGCTTCGCCGTCCGTCGTCGTCCTTCGGTTACGGAAAACGTCATTATTACAATCGTCGGTTTTATTTTCGATCTTTCAAATGAGTTTTCCTTTTATTTAAGTCACGGAAGTTCATGAATTTCACTTCTATTTCTTTTTATTTATTTATTTAAGGGGTGTAGGATTTAACAACATATAAATACAAAACACACATTTCTTCTTCATTTCCTTAATTAATTCGGCAGAGTCTATTTAGAGAGAGAGAGAGAGAGAGAGAGAGAGAGAGAGAGAGAGAGAGAGAGAGAGAGAGAGAGAGAGAGAGAGAGAGAGAGAGAGAGAGAGAGAGAGAGAGAGAGAGAGAGATTTTTTATTTTTATTTAGGAACACACGATCTTATTTAGTTTTTTCTTACACACACACACACACACACACACACACACACACACACACACCTGCTCGTTGTTTAATCTGTCTGAGGGGGAAAGGGGGAGGGGGAAGGGATAGGTGGAGGGAAAGAGAGGGTCAATGCAAAAGGGGGTGGGGTGGAGATGAGACCTTGCATGAACGAAGAGATATGGAGCTACGAAAACAAATGACCCATACGAGGAGGACGTTGAGGTGAGCGAATGACAGAGAGAGAGAGAGAGAGAGAGAGAGAGAGAGAGAGAGAGAGAGAGAGAGAGAGAGAGAGAGAGAGAGAGAGAGAGAGAGAGAGAGAGAGAGAGAGAGAGAGAGAGAGAGAGAGAGTTATGAGGGTGGGGGAATGTAATGGAAGAAGATAAAGGGGAAGCTAACGACACACTCAGAGATACCAAGATAAGATAATGGTGTTTAGGGACCATGAATTGCGAACCTGTACGTATAGATGAAGGGTAATGATGTGAGTGTGTGTGTGTGTGTGTGTGTGTGTGTGTGTGTGTGTGTGTGTGTGTGTGTGTGTGTGTGTGTCATTTTGTGGCATCTATTACAAGACTGCCAACTTAACAAGACTGGAAACATGACAATGAATATGGGAAAAAAATGCCTGTGTTTTTATTCCGCTCCTATTGGATAGATGTGTCCCAGCAGCATTTGCCTCTGTTTTTGGTGTTTGAACGTCTCTTTATCATTATATAATGCAATTGGATGTCCTGGGTCTAGGCTTTGATACCTTTTGGCTAATTTGAATGCATTTATCTGGTTTTGTCAGCAGATATATGAAAAATTATCGTTCGTGATTTTCAGCGAATGAATGAATGATAATAGCCCTTTTTTCCTGTGCTTTTAAGTCCCGAAATATGCTGAAAAAAAGCAACAGTAGTTAATTCGCTTGGAAATTTAATGAGAGTTTTGTTTTGTAGTATTGTTTGAACACCTGAATTTAATCTTTGAACGTTCCTGTTCTTCCGTTGGAGGTCAGAGGTGAGGGCAAGATGGAAAATTCATAGAAGACTGTGGGTGGTGGAGGTCAAGGGGCGTGACAGACAGAATAATTGACCTTTAGGAACAGTGTGTGACCTTTCGGCAGGTATTATCGGCTGGGAAGAACTCACCTGGCCTGGGATTTAACACGTTTTAAAGGGCAGGTGTGAACCGGGGCAAATTTATCTGCTCTAACGGGTGCTGGTGTTTCATGATTTCTGGATGGTTGTAAAACTGACTAACTCTGCAACTGATTAATTGTGAAACTGTATGACTGTGAAACTATTTGACTGTGAAACTGACTAACTGTGGAACTGACTAACTGTGGAACTGACTAACTAATATCTAACTGACTAACTCTGGAAATGACTAGCTGAGAATTAACATGAAACACGATGAATGTATTGATATGACAGTAGGTAAAAAGACAATTTAGCATTCTAATTAAAGAAGATGTTTTGGCTTTAAGATGATTTCAGTATGTGTATGAGTTGAATACTAACAATATATGCGAACATGAATGGAGCAGGTAAGGTAAAGGGAATGGTGTGTGTGTGTGTGTGTGTGTGTGTGTGTGTGTGTGTGTGTGTGTGTGTGTGTGTGTGTGTGTGTGTGTGTGTGTGTGTGTGTGTGTGTGTGTGTGTGTGTGTGTGTGTGTGTGTGTGTGTGTGTGTGTGTGTGTGTGTGTGTGTGTTTGGGGGGGGGGGGTAGTGGGGCGCTTTGATACTATAAGAGGATAACTGTTTATGGAAAACAGGATGGCTGGGAGAGAGAATACAAAATGGGGTTTAGGACACACACACACACACACACACACACACACACACACACACACACACACACACACACACACACACACACACACACACACACACTGGCAGTTCGACATTGTATAATATTGTACACAACCAAATATATACAAGAACACAAGAAGGGTGGCCAGGGGTTCAACAATCCTAGCCTTCCCTTACTCACTCTGCCATTCACTCACTTCCAAGAGACACGAAACATTAAACTATTCGTCGTTCATTTTTTTATTTATTTATTCAGCATACAACATTATTTACCGTCAACCTGACTGGAATATATTTACACCAGAATGCCATGAATCAAGTTTTCCGAGATTATAAAACCAGACATGTAAAAAAAAATATAGCAGGTAAAATTAACCCACCGACTGTTGGTTTGCTCTTATTTTTTGGTCCTGGGAATAACAAGCGTTGTATTTATTGCAGAGTTCAGTGTTTTTATTTATGTGTATATTTTTCATTATATATATATTTTTTTCCCCGTGTTGTGATGTAGCAAATTTGGATGATGCCAGACGGAGCGTTGTGATCTGTCATAAAAAATTTGTGCAGAGCCAGCAAATGATGTGGGGGGGGAGAGAGAGAGAGAGAGAGAGAGAGAGAGAGAGAGAGAGAGAGAGAGAGAGAGAGAGAGAGAGAGAGAGAGAGAGAGAGAGAGAGAGAGAGAGAGAGAGAGAGAGAGAGAGACTGACAGACAGACAGACAGACACACAGACAAACAGATAAGGGATGGAGAAAGGGAAAGGGCTAGACAGACAAAAATGGAAGCAGAAATATTGGTAAAAATTGATAAAGATGAATAGATATATAGATGGATAGATAAATAGATAGACAGGTAAGTAGATAGATAGATAGCTAAACCCTTAGACGAGGAGGCAGGGAAAGAGAGGGAGAGGGAAGGGGTAAGACACAGACATACTGAGGAGGGCAGACAGACAGGTACAGAGACAGACAGACAGGCAGGCAGAAAATCCTTGTAATGTGGAGAGAAAATTGCCATTGTTAGGTCAATACACGGACTGGAAGAAGAGCTGGAAAGACTAACAGAGGGAGCATGGGAAACCGGGAGACTGGCCCGGAGAGAGAGAGAGAGAGAGAGAGAGAGAGAGAGAGAGAGAGAGAGAGAGAGAGAGAGAGAGAGAGAGAGAGAGAGAGAGAGAGAGAGAGAGAGAGAGAGAGAGAGAGAGAGAGAGAGAGAGAGAGAGAGAGAGAGAGAGATAAAGGCAAACACAATGTATAAAATAGTCTGTGAAATAGCACTATTACCACAACATCAACAACAAAACAACAGACAATTAGTAACTATCATGTACTACTGGTTCTCTGTTTCCGCTACCACAACGATCACAACAACCACCAACACAACAACACAAACACAACACCGAGGACGACAACACCAGGGCCCATAGAAGAAGCTTGTAAAATGGCTTCAGTTCTAAGTAGCGCTGCTCCCTCAGCTTCAATGGAGGGAAGAACCAAGCTAGTGAAAACCGAAGCCATTTTTTTCCTTATTTCTACTGCATCATTAAAAAACATAATTAATAAATAAAGAAAAATCACCTCTCGTCGACTAGCTTAGAATAATACAATGGGCTAACATGTTTATTTCCTTCCACTCTATACATGTCACCTTACTCTACCTTCATCATCATCATCATCATTAATATATGTCAACCTTCTAAAAGTAAAGATAATGTTAGAACTTGGCATTGGGTCCATCATCAATATTCTTACCGAGGGAGGCGGCAAGGAGGGAGGAACGGAGGGAAGTAGGAAGGAAGGGAACGGCTGGGGCGGTTAGAGACGAGGAGGAGGAGGAGGAGGATAAGAAGGAGGAGACTGGTAAGGGAAGCCAAGTTATAGGAGCCGGAAGGGATGAGAAGGAAGGAGAGGAAGGGGAAGGATGGGAGGGGAAAGGATAATGACGAACTGTTAAGATAATGGTCGTAACATCATCGGTTTTCAGTTTAGGAAAAATTTAAGAGCGAAGTGAAGACCCGTTCGAGTGAGTGAGTGAGTGAGTGTGTGTGTGTGTGTGTGTGTGTGTGTGTGTGTGTGTGTGTGTGTGTGTGTGTGTGTGTGTGTGTGTGTGTGTGTGTGTGTGTGTTTGAGCGAAGAATGTTGTAGAGAATAATCTTCAGAATAGGTTTTTAATTTATATTTAGTGACCATAAACCTCCCTGCATAAAAAAACGCATTATTGCAAAATGTTAATGTAGTTGGTAATAGTCATAACCAATAATTACCTCATGTGAACCTTTTTTAATCACCATCAGCATATCTATTAGTAATTACGGAGCCAGTCCTATTAAAACAAGGCATTATAACATAACGAAACCTTTCCCCCTAAAACAGAAGCAACAGTTAATTCAGGTGTGCAATATCACTAATACTAGAACAAGCGAGGTAAACCTTTTCACTTACTCCCTGAACACAACACTGAAAAAGAGGAATTCCTGGAAAGACACACGTGATCAAGGTAATGTTCTCTAATTCTAAGGGTACACACATAACCTTCTAGACTAGCACCAGCAACACACACACACACACACAGACACACACACACACACGCACACACACCGAAAGTATTATTGAATGAAGAGAACATAATTAGATGATGGCTTTTCTATCTATCGCCACCATCACCATCATGAACACACATACGCACTCACACACACACACATTAATTTGACGTCACTAAATCTATCACCATCAATAACAACACCGAGAAGTTAGTAAATGATAAGCTTGACGTCACTCGATCTATCACACACAGAATATTTAAACACCAACCAACAACACCATCAATAACAGTAATAATGACAACAGTAATAATGACAAAAATAATAATGGTAATAATAAAAACCCAAAAAATAAGAGTCACCAGAAAATGAGAAAAAGGACCCATTATAAGATACGAAGTCGATCAGATTTACTAATTACATTTTTTTCATCGCGTTTCACCATTTATTTTCTTTTTCTTCAGTTTTCATCATCGACACCATCACTAGCATCACCATCACTGCCTCAGGGATGGAGGGATGGAGGGATGGAGGGAGGGAGGGAAGGATAAGGAAAGGCGGGAAGAATATATTGGATGTTGCGGAGGACGGGAGGAAGGGAGAGGTTGTTTTAAGTTGAGGTGCGCGAACATGCACTCACTGTGGTTGTCTGTTACTGGCGAGGGTTTAGGCTTTCTGTTTAAGACACTCACACACACACACACACACACACACACACACACACACACACACACACACACACACACACACACACACACACACACACACACACACACACACACACACACACACACACACACACACACTCATCTATACATACACGCTTGTTTTGTTTTATTGTCAGTGGCTGTCATTTTAGCTGTAATTTCATATGTGTTTAATTTACAACTTTATGGATGCATTTGTTAACCATTCAAACTTGTTGCGTGCAAACTGACATGGGTATACACCGACCCACTCACGCAAACACACACACACACACACACACACACACACACACACACACACACACACACACACACACACACACACACACACACACACACACACACACACACACACACAAAGCGAGAGACACAACATATAACGTAAATATGGGACACTTAACTCAATGAACGGAGAGAGAGAAATTAAAAGAAACTGCAAAACCATTAAAAAAGCGATGGAGGTGTCACCCAACGCCGTAGTTTTTTTTTAAAGCATCAAAGTTTATGCTAAAGTCAAAGGTTTTAAAATTTTAGCTTATTTTTTCTTTATAACATGCTTTTTAGAGGAGTTTCCGCAGGCTCTCCGACAGTTTGGAAGTTTCCGAGAAAGAACCGAAAGCCTTTTACGATCCCGACTTGATGAAACTCAAAACTTGATGAAGAAACTGGAGTGAGTAGGCGAAGCTAGCAAAGAAAACTCAAGTAAGCCTGGTGCGGTCGATAAATATATACGTAAGATATGTAATGTCGGTTGCAAGCAAATGTATACTGTATAATTTATTCATTGTATTTCCTACCTTAAATAGACGAGGATGTGATGTTGGTTCCTCTTTGCACTCTTTTACTTAATATTGATCTTGTGTACTTCTTTTACTATTATCATATCTTGTGTCTTTCCTAAGTTACCAGTCTGTCAGGAAGTGTTTGGCAACCCGAGGCGTTAGAACGGAGTCTCCTATCATCAGTAACCGTGGGTATATACAAAAGATTTGATGGAGATTGACAAATAACTTCTCAATCTTTCCGTATTATATCATTCAACATTCGGAAAATAATAGACTCATTCACGAACGGTAATATCAATCGTGAAACAAAACTCTACGCTTACGAAACACCACATTTCATTTACATAATCCGTCTATCATTTTTGACAGTCGTGCTATCTCTGACTCCGGTTAATGAGTTTTAGCGTCCTAGTCCAGTTTTGAAGGAATTATAAACACTTTAAAGATCCCACTAGTCGCACACAGCACTGGCCTCCGTACACACGACAGTTCACCTTTAACTTTCTTCGGTGGAAAGGCAATTCGAGATCTCCACGTCTAACGCTCCACAATATCGTATCGGACGGTCATTTCCCTTATCTTTCGCCTGACATACGTCCTTTCTCTTCCCCTGTTCCCTTTTCCTACTGTCACCCACTAGCCATTGAGAGCGGTGGGAGGGAGAGATGGAAAGTGGAGGGTGAGTTACATACCCCAATTTCCTGCCTCTAACTCGTACCCTGCTACTCACAAGCCGGCGGGGAAGGTGAAAGAAGGATAGGGGCAAAGGAGAGCTGGTAGTAGGAGGACAGGGGCAGGAGAGAGCCAATAGCAGTCACCCCACGTCCCTGCCTAGTGACCCGTTTCGGACAGAGGACGTTTTGCGTGAACCTAAAACCCTCCCTGACGCGGCGCTGGGACTGTCCTGCGACACAAAACAAGGATCAGGTGAACGTGTACGCCTCCACGCTCACAATCAGGGAGCCGCGGGACGGAGAACGAAACACCGGATATCCAGGTCGAAAAAAGTGTGTATCAGAAACTTCTCTTCCTCCATTTTTTTCCGGGAAGCTCCGTGAGTTTTCTATTTTTTTTATTTTTTACTGAAAGCCTTTGAGCATTTTACTTTTGTAGGAGGACGTAATTATTGAAAGAGAAGAGTAACAGGCTTTTTTTTTTTGTTACCGGAGACCTCTTATCCGAGTTTTTTTTATGGAAATTCTAGCACTTCTTTTTTCTGTCTCACTTCAACTATCGGAGAATCGGAGAACAGTAGCCCAAGTTTTCTTCTCTTAATGGGAAAAGTCTTGTGTACTCTCCTTTTAACTCTCTGCAACTGCCGTCACTTTAAAGGGAAGAAATAAGAATACAAAGCCGATTTTTTTTTATTCTCGTCTCTCTTTTGGCCCCTCATCTATACTCACTTTTATAGGAGCAGTGATTAGCGGGCTTTTTTATCATTTATGTTTTCCCTTGAGCTGCTTCCTTTAATGAAAAAAAACGATAAAAGCCAATTTATTTCCCTCCTCTCCTTTGGGTAAAACCGTAGAGGAACTTTATAATGGATAGACCTTTTTCATTCTTCACAGTGCCACCATCGTCTGCTCTGCGCCGCCTCGCTTGAAAGACAGGAAGGTTCGCTGCGCAGGATGTGGACCACTCACGGCTGATGCCTTCCTTTTCCTTGCCTTGAGTTAGTCTTGGCTTGAGTGCCACGTAGGCGTTTTACATTGTTGCCTTAGAGAGAGAGAAAAAATAAGAGAGAGAGAGAGAGAGAGAGAGAGAGAGAGAGAGAGAGAGAGAGAGAGAGAGAGAGAGAGAGAGAGAGAGAGAGAGAGAGAGAGAGAGAGAGAGAGAGAGAGAGAGAGAATAAAAATAAGATAAATTGCAGGAAGAAGGAAATTGAGTGCAAAATAAGAGAGAGAGAGAGAGAGAGAGAGAGAGAGAGAGAGAGAGAGAGAGAGAGAGAGAGAGAGAGAGAGAGAGAGAGAGAGAGAGAGAGAGAGAGAGAGAGAGAGAGAGAGAGAGAGAGAGAGAGAGAGAGAGAGAGTGGTGATGGCTTGGACGAGCAGTAAAAATAACTTCACATGTAGATCCACTGTCCTTCATTACTCTAAAACTCGTTGTTGTCGCTGTGCAAGAGCAAGAAAAGACCGAAGATAACACTGAATTCGAAACCGTTTATTTTCTTGAATTTTACCTTGAGTGACCATGACGAGCACGAATCAATGGTTGGTGCGTGAAGGAAGAAATATTTACAAAGAACCAAAATACTAAAATATAAGACATCGGAGAACAAGAAAAAATGTACATCCCGCTGAGAGAGATATTTCCTCATTTTTTTGGTATTTTTTAGGATTTCCAGGTGTCAGTCAGAAAAATTAGCACAGAATTGCCAATTATATTATCAGACAGCAAATTTTATCGCTTCCCTTTCCCACCAAAGCGCTTGACTAACTCTCTTTCCCACAAAGCGCCTGACTAACCCTACTAAAATACAATTATGAACTTCGCTTCGTTTTTCCAACAGTCATTGAGCAATTTATTCAAACTACAACTCACCAACACGAGCGGGGCAAAACAGCTTCTGGTAATTCCAACTCACGTTTCAGTAATTATAACTCACTGCAAATATCCAAAAGTTGTGGAGGAATGCACACCGCAATATCAAACCTCGCTGTGCCTCACCCTGGCTCTGGCGGCCATTTACAGCGCTGCAAAGTCGGCCTTCATGCCTGACTTCCTAAGGTCATGTTTGGGGCATTGTTAACAAATCGATATGACAAGTCTTGAAGAACTATTGGTCCCGCAGAGCCATAAAGGCATTGCTTGATTGCTCGACGAGTGTGCAAAGCCAACGACTGCCCCGCCAGGTTTAATCAACCCCGGTTACCTATCTAAACCATGGCCGCTTATTGGCCTTGAGCGCATGCAACTCGCTCCCCGGATGTTGATCCTGCTCATCCGGTTGTGTATCCAAGAGACGACCATGAGTAGAGGAGACCAGAGACCGAGGGATCGTGTAGGTAGCTTATGGCTGGAACTTGTCAATTGGTTCTGGCGATGGTTACAGGAATTGTGACGGCTCACTGGACGGAATTAGAGAGAGGGAGAGAGGTGAGAGGAAAGGCAAGGCAACATGCTCTTAGACTTATGACTTTGCTTGATCGATGTTCAGTTGATGAATTGGTGATATTAAATGTTTGCTATTTGATGCACTTGAGTGCTCTTTGATTATTTTTTTTTACTTTATAAGAGCAATACAGAAATAGTTCCGTGGTATATATCCTCATCTAATTATCCGACATGACTTCAAATGATCGATGTTCCGTTGAGGATTTACTGATATTAAATGTTTCCTACTTGGTACTCTTCATTCCCCTTTGAATATTCTTTAACTTTATTAAATGTAATACAGCAATAGTCCCATGGTGTACAGCCTCATCTAATTATTTAATCCGCCTTCACCTTACTAACGTCACACTAATAAGCCAATGTGATGCTTTGACCTGACGATTACAGCTTTTAGACATCGCCTCCACAAAATATATGCATGTAGTTTAACCTGAAGAGAAAAGAGGGAGGGATGATTACGGCTGCTGCTCGATCTGCTTATTATCTCAACTCCTTTTTTGCATTCTTTCCACTGTTACTCATTATCACCTCTACGTAAAGCAAAGGGAAGCATTGGGTTGTAAGCGATAGCAGGCCACTTTACATTACGGGAATTACACACGAGTCTCTGTGCTGCCTTTGTTGCTGCCTCAAAGGTTTCCGGTACACAATGGCGGCGAGAAGTTATTGTTATTATAAAGTCAGACTACGTGAACGAAAAGAAAACCCTCAAACGCTGCTATCATGCGTATCATTACTGTTTTCAGCGAGCTTTTTTGCTGTTTGCCATTCTTCTCCCTCGAGCTGCTTCCGCTTGTGAAAAAATATATCATCACACTCTCCTCACCGTCCTCATTATCACTCACTCATAGTTATTGCTGACATTATATGCGCACGTAATGAAAGGGGGATATTTTACAAGTTGCTCGTAATTAGAGGCAGTTTTTTCACCGCCGGCGCATATTAATGAGGCTTATTCAGGGAAGCTAAAAAAAAAAAAGGAAAAAGCGTGGGGCGCCCTTCAATAAGGCCAGTTATTTATACAACGGCAGACCAGGTAATTAGCCTCCACCTGGTGACGCTTCTGGCCGCTAGAAAGTATAGGAGTTCATCAAGTAGTAGTAGTAGTAGTAGTAGTAGTAGTAGAAGTAGTAGCAGTAGTAGTAGTAGTAGTAAAAGTAGTAGTAGTAACAATAGTAGTAGTAGTAGTAGTAGTAGTAGTAGTAGTAGTAGTAAAAGTAGTAGTAGTAACAGTAGTAGTAGTAGAAGTAGTAGTAGTAGAAGTGGTAAAGAAGCACAAATTAAAGCTAAATAAAGATAATCGTTAATATACAAAAAAAGCTCTCATAATAATAATAATAATAATAATAATAATAATAATAATAATAATAATAATAACAACAACAATATCCAGATAATACCCCAAAGCAATAATAACGCTAATGATGTCAATCCACCTCATCACCCTCGCGACCTTTCCAATAATCAGTAATAATTAGGTGTTCCACTGTGTCTCTTTTTCCCTCTCTCCTCATTTTTATCCCCACTTTTTCGTCCACCTTCCCGCCCCGTCTCACGCTCCCTGCATACTGATGTGTTAATCGCTATAACTGCGTGGTTGCTGACACCGCCACCAGAGGGCAGGCAATCACAGGCCGCGGGAAACTGATGATCTATAAGCCTACTCACTCCCTCCTCCCTCCCTTTCGGTCACCCTTTCCCTCACCTCCCTCTTCCTCCTCTCTGTCCCCTTATCCCTTGCCCTTCTTTTCCTTTCCTCTTCCTCCTCTAAGTCTATTAATCTCCTAACTTCCTAACTTCCTCTCCACGCTGACGATCGCATTCTCTCTCTCTCTCTCTTTCTAATCTACTTTCTTTCTTCTAATTTACTTTCCTTTAATTCTTTCTTATCTGCTTCACTCTCTCTCCTCCCATACGGTCACCCTTTCTCTCGACTTTTCTTTCCTCTTTCTCTTCTACTTTGATCAATCTCTTTACCTGCTCATTCTCTCTCCTCTACCTCTCCTTTCTATCTCTTTCCTCCTTCTGATCTACTAATAATATGGTGACCTCCTCCCTCCGTCTCCTCCTCCCTAATTCAAGTCGTCTCCCTTACGTTTCCTTCCCTTTTTTTTCTTTCTCATCCTCATTTATTTATCGGCTAACCCGCTCACTCTCTTCCTCTTTTCCATTGCTCTATCTCTCACATCTACTTCTCTTTCCTCTTTCCCTTCCATATCTATAAATCTGGTAACCTGCGCATTCCTTCCCCTCCTCCTTCACGTTTGTCCTCTACTTTGTTTTTTTTATCATCTTTTTCCTCTCCATATCTATTAATCTGTTACCCTTTTCCTTTTTTCTGTCCTCATCCTCTTCTACTTGTCCTTTTCCACTGATCCGCTAACCAGTTCACTTCCTCTTTCCTTCACTTCCCTTCTTCTTCCACTTTTCCTTTTCCACTTGCCGGTTTCCTTTCCTTTATTTTCCTTTCCCATCTGCATCGCACTCGTTTCCTGTCCACTACTGCCCTTCTTCACCTCCATCGTCTTTACCATTCACATGTCTCCTCTTCTCCGTATTTCCATTCTTTCCTTTTATTCATATTATTTTCTGTCATTTTCTTGCCCATTTCCCTTCTGTTCCATTCCGCGTCTAGAAATGGGGGTAGCTATTTCCATCCCTCCTCGTTTCCTTTTCCCCTCCTGTCTCCCTTCCTGTGCCTTTTCGGGGCCTTCTTCCTCCATTTCCTGTCCCTCTTCCGCTCGCCCGTCATTAGTTTCTCTTTTCCAAGCCTATTAGAGTACAGTTAACCCTATCTCTTCCGTTTATCCTCTTCTCTCCACTCTCATTGCGAACGCCTCTTGCCTTTTTCCCTTGTCTTGAATATGAGGCGTGTGTGTGTGTGTATGTGTGTGTGCGTGTGTGCGTGTGCGTGTGCGTTCCCTAGCCACCTCGTCGCCGAGAGAGCAAAGCCACGATGCCATAAAGAAAAATGCTGTTTGCCGCTCGCCCCAACACTAAAGTTTGTCACCGCTAACAACATGGTGTCGATATTACTCTCTCTCTCTCTCTCTCTCTTAGTCTTTCCCACCCTTTTTTTCTCATTTTCTGTTTCCTCTTTTCTCTTCCTATTATTTTCACTTGTCTCCTAATCTTCAGACCTCTCCCTTTTCTCTTATCTCCCTCTCCTCCTCTTAATATCCCCCTCTTTCTGACCTCTCTCTCCTCTCTCTTTTTTGCATTCCCACCTCCTCTTTTCCATTCCTGTTCCTTCTTTCTTTCCTTTCAACCTTTATTGCTGTACATTTTATCTCTATCTATTCTTTCCTACCTCCTCCCCTTTCCCAAATTTCATCCTCTCTCCCCTTTTCCTTTTAATTTCAGTTCCTTGATTAATCTTCTATCTCTCTCTCTTCTCTCATCTTCCCTTTCTCACTTCCACGTTGCTTTCATTGCCCGCTTTCTTCCCTTTTCTTATTTCACGTTTTTTTTTATCTTTTTCTTTATCTCTTTCTTCTCGCCTCGCTTTGCCTCTTCTATCTTTCTCTACTTTCTTTGTCACCTGTCTCTCCGTTCTCTTTCAATCTATCTCTTGTGTCGTGTACCATTATTATTATTATTATTATTATTATTATTATTATTATTATTATTATTATTATTATTATTATTATTATTATTATTATTATTATTATTATTATTATTATTATTATTATTATTATTATTATTATTATTATTATTATTATTATTATTATTATTATTATTATTATTATTATTATTATTATTATTATTATTATTATTATTATTATTATTATTATTATTATTATTATTATTATTATTATCATATTGGTTTATGCATGAAGGGAACCAAATCAGTTCATCAAAGGGTATTGATCTCGTCCTACCTTTGTCTCTCTCTCTCTCACACACACACACACACACACACACACACACACACACACACACACATGCTAAATGCGTTTGTTTTCAATCCATTTGTAAATATGCAAATAAAAGCAATGCGTTTAAAAAAAACTAAAATTATGATAATACTAGCAATAATAACAATGATAGTAATCATGATAATAATAATAATAAGAATATATAACTCCTTATCTAGTTGATGTGTGTGTCTGTGTGTGTGTGTGTGTGTGTGTGTGTCTGACGACTTTCTTTGCTTCATTTGCTTCCTTGTTTGTTTGCATTACTGCGTATGTGCGTATGTGTGTGTGTGTGTGTGTGTGTGTGTGTGTGTGCAGACGCATCTCACTGCAAAAAAGACAAACGTAGCAGGGAGGGGCAAAACGGAGAGAAATTGAAAGAGAGGGGACAGAAGGGGGCGGCAAATGGAGGGGGCGACAGGGAAGAGGAAGCACCACAAACCAGCAACGACAGGGAGCGACAGGGGCGAGCTACCAGCAAGAGGGGAGGGGAAGGGGACGGCAGGGGCAGCGTTATGTATAGGGGGAAGCAGTTCGCGTTTAAAGGGACGAGGGCGGAGGGAATGGTTGTTGGAGCTGGTAGTTTATGGCGAAAGGGAGCGGCGGCGCGTTATAGGGAAAGGGAAAGAGGGTGAGGAAAGGGGACGGGGAAAGGGAGAGAGGGAAGGGGAGGGGACGGGACGGGGAGGGGCAGTGATGGGAGTGGTTATATTCAAAACAACACCACACACGAGTACATATTTTTTTTTGTAATTCGTTTGCCATCGTGGAGCGAATATGAATGACTTTCCTTTGGGGATGTTGTTTTGGTGATTAACTCTGGCGGCTGAGTTAATTGCAAGCTGTTTTTGGTTATTGTTGTTATTTTTAGGGTGTTATTGCCATGCTGGGTATTTCGCTTCATGTTTTGTCTTTTATTGATTTTTTGCTTTATTAGTATTGTTTATACCATTATTTTTTTGTTATTAATATTATTTATGAAATGAATAGTAGTACTAGTTGTAGCAGTAGTAATAGTAATAGTAATAGCTGTAGTAGTAGTAAAAGTAGTAGTAGTAGTAGTAGTAGTAGTAGTAGTAGAAGTTGTAGTAGTAGCAGTAGCAACAGCAGCAACAACAGCAGCATTAATAACAGAGGTAGTTGTAGTCGTTGTAGTAGTAGTAGTAGTAGTAGTAGTAGTATTGTGATATTATTTTTGTTTGTCTTATTATTATTATTGTTGTCATTGTAATTTTTCTCATTATTGTCATTGATTTTTTTTATCATAACTGTCGCACTTCGACTACCCCTACTTCTTCTGCAAGTGCTGTAGCTGCTATAATCATTAATGATACTAATATTTATACCGTTCCTGAAAATACAACAAATACTGATACGTTTACTGTTAATATCTACTGTTGCTGCTGCTACTTCTAATAATAATAATAATAATAATAATAATAATAATAATAATAATAATAATAATGGTATTACTACTATTACTTTTACTACTACTACCACGAATGCTACTATTATCGTGTCAATGACCATCATCCTTATCAGTATTTTTCTCCTCCTTTGCCTCTGCCAGTTATGTTTTGTCATCGTATGTTCAAAGATAGTCAAGACAACTGCAGTAATTATGCTTTCTGATACAATAACATCTGTTACGTAGCGTTATTTATCATACTTTCATTTCGATTTACGTTTGTCATAGCTCTAAAATTTAAGTATATATTTTTAAAAACATAAATAATACGAAAGAAAATTAAACAGAAACATGAAAATATTATACAAAATTATGGCGTAGCCAATATTAATAGTAGTAAAAGCAGAAGAAAAAGAAGAAGAAAAAGAAGAAAAAAGAAGGAGGTGAAGAAGAAGAAGAAGAAGAAGAAGGGAGAGAGAGAGAAAGAGAGAGAGAGAGAGAGAGAGAGAGAGAGAGAGAGAGAGAGAGAGAGAGAGAGAGAGAGAGAGAGAGAGAGAGAGAGAGAGAGAGAGAGAGAGAGAGAGAGAGAGAGAGACCAACAGACAGACAGAGACAGAAACAGAGAGAGAGAATGAGTGGGTGTATCTCTCTCCTTCTGTCTCCCGGAAGCAGACATTTACAGAAGGACAGGAAATGACCTAATTTTCCTCGTTCTTAACAGAAGCTCCGTCTCTTTCAAGCCTCAGGTAACGGGAGGCGGAACACTTCTCACCTGACCCACATCTGAGAGAGAGAGAGAGAGAGAGAGAGAGAGAGAGAGAGAGAGAGAGAGAGAGAGAGAGAGAGAGAGAGAGAGAGAGAGAGAGAGAGAGAGAGAGAACACAACAGATTTACGTAAGCTCGGTTTAACGCACACACGTACACACACATATAAACAGCGAACAGCAAGAGTGACAACAAAAATGCGGCGGTCACACTCATAAGCAGACGACGATGAAGCCAAACAATAAGGATAAAAACTAATGAATATGTAAATTAATGCTAAAAGGAGCGAGAAAGAATGAAAGACACACACACACACACACACACACACACACACACACACACACACACACACACACACACACACACACACACACACACACACACACACACGTCACCATCACTATCATATCATCATCATCACCATACTCATACAACGAAGTCACATTAACCCATCATAGTTTTTTTCTATCCCATATTGTCACATGAAAAAAAAAACATTTCTTTTCGTAGTTTGTATGGTAACGTCTCGCTCTACGGTACTTAAATAACGCCCCCAATCCGTTACAAAATGAAACGAAACGGGAAGGAAACTAATGAAAAGGGGAAAGAAAGGAGAAGGAATGAAAAGAAAGAAAGGAGAAGAAATACAAAAGAAAAGAGAGGAACGGCAAGGGGAGAAAAATGGAGGAAAGGAAGTTAGATATGTATTTACGAGAGAGAGAGAGAGAGAGAGAGAGAGAGAGAGAGAGAGAGAGAGAGAGAGAGAGAGAGAGAGAGAGAGAGAGAGAGAGAGAGAGAGAGAGAGAGAGAGAGAGAGAGAGAGAGAGAGAGAGAGAGAGAGAGAGAGAGAGAGAGAGAGATTAGGAGGGCCATGGCCTAATGAAGCTGTTTTACATGCCAATGCGTGAAGCGGACTGTTAATTACGTGTTGTGTAGTAGCGGGAGGCGAGGGAGGGACGAAGGGGGCGGGGGCGCGTCAGTGGGTGTTGAAGGCACGTAGATCACAGGTCGCAGGGAGTAGACTGAGATAGGTTGCAGGTGTATAGTAGCTAGAAAGAGGCCGTTTTGTGTAGGCTGAGGTAGGTTGCTGGTCGTTATGTGTTGGTTGAGGAATGGTACAGGTCATTATGTGTTGAATGAGGTAGGTTACAAGTGTATAGTAGCTAGAAAGAGCCCGTTTTGTGTAGGCTGAGGTAGGTTGCTGGTCATTATGTGTTGGTTGAGGAACGGTACAGGTCGTTATGTGTTGAATGAGGTAGGTTACAGGTGTATAGTAGCTAGAAAGAGGCCGTTTTGTGCAGGCTGAGGTAGGTTGCTGGTCGTTATGTGTTGGTTGAGGAATGGTACAGGTCGTTATGTGTTGAATGAGGTAGGTTACAGGTCATGAGTAGGTAGAGGTAGGGTACAGGTTGGTGTTTGTTGGTAAATGTAGGGTACAGGTAGGTATATGTTGGTGGAGGTAGGTTACAGGTCTTTTCGTTTTGCCTAAGGTAAGTTACATGTCGTTACGTGTTGGCTGAGGTAGGGTTACAGGCCGTAGAAGTGATTAGAAGTATGTAGAATGATATTAATAGCGGTATAATGTGTACAGGGAGTGAGATGGTGCTCAAGAATAATGATGGAAGACTTTTTAACCGAATATGTGTAGAAAAGTGTGTAAAAATGGACTGAGGTGTGGTTAGTCTGTGATAAGTAAGATTGAGAAAGTTCAATGCATTTTCGAGTATAGGCGATTGAGATAGTATAGATGTGGACTGAGGTGTGTGCATGTATCATTGGGAGAGTGAAGAAGCTGATTAAAAACGTCCTTAAGTGGCAGAGAAAGTAAAGAGAAGGATTTAAATGTCTATAGACGATTGTAAATGCGTAGAAAGAGATCAGATCAGAAAGAAAGGAGGAGAGGATAGGTGGGGTATATCGTCAACGTCTTTGGTGTTGAGGTGAGGAAAGGAGTGGACATAGGCGTTGGAAGATATGTAGAAGTGTTGTATAGTGATGTATAGTGCAGTATGGGGAGCATCAAGACGCCTCTTCATCCGAAAGTGACCTCTATTTTTTATGCAGGAACAGTGCTTAGCGTGTTCTTTTGTGTCCTGATTTTGTTACCCTTGATCTGCTTCCATCGCTGAAAAAAAATAAGGTGTGTGTTGGATTCAAGTGTTTTCAGGGGCTGTATTAATAAAGGGTCCTGGGAGTGAAATTCAACTTTCAAATTGAGTTTAATCCTAACATGGCGAAAGTAATGTTACTTGCGCTTTTACGTGAAAGGAAAATCCAGCTCATAGCAATAAAGTTAAAACCTAATGCTAGAAGGAAAACAGCCTCTAGCTTCCATTTTAAAAGGACTCCTAGGACCCTTTATTAATACCGCCCCAGGAGGTGGAGAAAAGCGTTGAAACAGATATAGAAAGGATGATGTATAAAGGAATGCACGTAATAATAGAAGTGGACACAGGTAAGGGACTGAGGGGGGTCAGGTGTGCCATATCGTTCTTGTCAGCGTGCAGATCGCCGATGACTCGAGCCACTCGCGTCAACAGAATAATATTATGGACAAGATATATGAAGCGCTAATCAAATGCCACCGATATGAAAGAGTTCGAGTAATTTTTCATATTCTAAATGGACGCCGTGTGGCAGGTCATTATTTTACTTATAATAATTGTTTTGTGCTTTTTTTTATCATTTGCGTTTGCCTCATATTTTTGCACCGGTTATGAAGAGAGAGAGAGAGAGAGAGAGAGAGAGAGAGAGAGAGAGAGAGAGAGAGAGAGAGAGAGAGAGAGAGAGAGAGAGAGAGAGAGAGAGAGAGAGAGAGAGTGTCCAGTTCAGGTAGGCCGCGTTCAGCACCTTTCCCTCCCTTACTTCCTTCCCTCCCTTCCTTCGCCTCACCTTT
>NC_066542.1:14925581-14928081 GCF_024679095.1 Eriocheir sinensis
ATAGGTGCGTGTTTGTGTTTGTGTGTGTTGGGTGAGTTGTGTGTGTGTGTGTGTGTGTGTGTGTGTGTGTGTGTGTGTGTGTGTGTGTGTGTGTTTGTATATGCAATAAGTTATATATGTGAAAGAAATGACTTGTGCATGGAAATAAGCTTGAAAGAGAGCGAAGGTGTTTTCTTTTTAATATTCATTTTTATCTTCATTGCAAAAGTCGAGGAGGAGCCGGTGACCGATGGAGGTTTGACGTACAAATTATACATTACTTTAGCGAATACCTTTAGTATCTTCATTCACAATATTTCTCCTCGTTTATTGTATTGTTGTTATGTGGCCATTGTGCATTTGCGGCGGCGGCGAAGGCAAAGGCGGCAACGACACAGGAACGAGGGAGTGTACTAGCGTGGATTATACTTATGTTACTGCACGGCTGTTGTCTGTTGTCTTCCCTCGCTACAAGTGTCCCCCATTACGGTACACACAGACCCCATTACGGTACACACAGAAAACCAGCTTGCAGTCTTTATCATCTCCGAGGCTGAGTAGAAGCTCCGCCACACGCGCCGCACACAGCCCGGTAAGATGCTGCCATTGCGCTCGACCCAAACAACGCGGCGCCAGGAAGTGCAGTGTGCGGCGGAGCAATGACGTGAGACATGCAGTTCCGGGGCGTCAGAGTGAGGATTAGTCTGGCCGGCCGTCGCCAAGGCCTGACGCGCCACGGCATTACAGACACGTAAACACTCTGGCCTGAAAAATAACAATATCCTCATATACTGTCTTCACTGCTACAAGTTTTCCACGTGATAAGAGTCTCAGCGCTTATTCTGGAGTCTTCTCACGTCGCCAGGCGAACGTGCGGCACATGAAGAGGCGTCTGATGAGGAACAGTTTGCCAGTTGTCTTCCACGAAAAGTGTATTGTTGTGGTAATGATAAACCTAGACAATAACTGGAGCTTAGATATGTCCCTGCAACACAACTTCCGGAAGATTTAATGGAAATCCGCGCCACGTTTCTCTGTCCAAGACACCTGTTGACCGCCACGAAGGAGACTCGCATGTTAAGCTTCGTAGCTATTTCGTTTAAGAGTTTATTTAATTTAGACGCTGCACTGATTACAGAACGTATAAAGATTTAGAAATGTAAGTGTGTAGGTAATTTATTCTTCGAGTCAGCTCAAAGCAACACAGTAAAACGCAACACTCGACGTCAGCTTCATGTCCCGAGGTAAAGTTGAGTTAGTATTAAGTGTTAGTTACAAAAAACAAAAAAAAAGAGAGAAGATACTGCAATTATCATATTGTGTAGCCCGTTATTTATTGTTATTGCTGTTTTGAAATAACCCAGAAATAAACGTAGAAGTCTTGTATTTAAAACGAATATCGAGTAAAGTTTATATATCTCATTTCATTGGTTTTTTTTTATAGTAAAGGAAGCAACTCAAGGGCAAAGATAAATGAAACAAAAAAGCCGACTATGCGCTGCTCGTGAAAAAGAATGCAGAGATGGGTGGCCAAAAGAGAGGTCATTTGTGAAGGAAAAATTTAGTGAGGAAATTATGGCCTTTGTTTTGCCTCCAGAGAAGAGAGCGGAAGGGACGGAATCGCCGCCTTTGTTTTTATTTGTGAGGAGAAGAGCGAGGCGAGGAAAAGGAGCGCGCCTTCGCTGTTTCTCTTTTGTTCCAGTGTGTGAAAAGAGCCAGCGGGGGAGAGGGACTCCGCTATGTATGTGTGTGGGTGGGGGAGGGAGGAGGTTGAGGTTTGTGTTTTATTCAGAAATGTGTGAATGCATTTAAACACACACACACACACACACAGACACATACACGCACACGCACACGCACACAGACACACACACACACACACACACACACACACACACACACACACACACACACCATACTGAAATTTGAATCACTATATCCGTAGACTTTTCTTACCGTCTGCACCATAATGCAAAAGTAAGGACGTTGCTTCAGTATAATTATTCTCGAGGAGAGCAAAAACTATATTTAGAAATGCTGTTGTAATTTATCTCGTATCTATAAATAGAGAAACTTGAACGTTATAATCAGTGCAATGGAGCTACTGCGTTCGGAAGATTGTAACAAAGCCGCTGCATATATTACGAAATGGTGATGAGCGTAACTTAATTATCAAAGGGTTTCGTATTCATTAGCTATCGTAATTCTGAAATGATAAAGTGAAATGGATATATATAATTTTGGACATTGCACATTACACCATTTTCCTCTTGAAGTTTTGCAGAGAGAGAGAGAGAGAGAGAGAGAGAGAGAGAGAGAGAGAGAGAGAGAGAGAGAGAGAGAGAGAGAGAGAGAGAGAGAGAGAGAGAATGTTTCAAAGGAAGATCATTACTGCGACATCGGGAGGAGAATAAGAAGAGGAGGAAGAGGAGGAGGAGGAGGAGGAGGAGGAGGCGTCAAATAAATATAAATGAAAAAAAGAGTCTCGTTAGCCTTTGCTCGAAGCAGTCTCGCACTGTCC
>NC_066542.1:14933081-14950581 GCF_024679095.1 Eriocheir sinensis
CAAAGTGTTCTGTCACCAATACCTCTAGCTCACCACCACCACCACCACCACTATTTAGACTGTCTCCACCATGCTCACCACCAGTCTATGCTCTCATTTCACCACCACCAACACCCGCTGCCATTATCTCCACCATTTTCATCCATTACCTTACAACAACCAATATTATCATTATCGTAAACAGCAGCAATGTCATAACCGTCACTTTTATCACCAATCTCAACGTTATCTTATCAACACCACCGCAACCCCCATCACGATTTTGGACGTCATCACCAATATCACCTTTCTGAGACTCTGTACCTCCACCACCACCACCATTATTACTCTTGTCTTCACCCCCATCACTAACACCCTACACACCACTAACAGCTGGGGGGGGGGGTCCGTAGCTAATACCACCACCATCACCACCGCCAATTCCCCTTTTGTAATTAATCACCACCACCACCCCCATCATCATCAAAGCCATCCACATTAATTACCAGATCTGCTTCATCCTCTCCACCACCAACAACATCAACACCACCACCACCACCACCAACAACAACCCTTAACCCGCACCACCACCATAACAGCCATCACCATCATGACCACTACCATTAACACCACTGATCATTGACTTCACCATCATCACCAGCACTACATTCATCACCATTACCCATTCAAGTCATCAGCTAATGCCGTCGTCATCATCATCATCACCATCAACACCACTACCACCACCACTGCTAAACGACAGCTGCAACCACTAACAAAACCTCTCACGTAAAATTCACCGAGCTCTCATAATTCAGTTTCCTTCTTTGAAAAACTTGTGTGAATATCGGATCCAATAAGTGTGCCGATTTTAATTTGTAAGTGGACAAGTGTTTGAATGTGAAAGTGGATGGGTGTGTGCGTGTGTGGGTGTGGATGGGTTGGTGAGGGAGTGGGTGAATGGATGTTTGATGAAGTACTTGTGTGCGTATGGGAGTGAGTGTGTGAGTGAATGTATGAGTAAATAGTAAATGAGTAAGTATTCGAATGAGTGATGGGTTAAGTGAATGAGTGAGTGAATAAGTGTGTGAGAGCGTAAATTATTTGGTTGTTGGATGAGTGAGTAATTGAATGGGTTAGAGTTGGGTGGATGAATGATTGATTTGGTGGATGAGTATTTTCATGGATGAGTAGACTAAAAAAAAATCCGTGAATGCGTTGAGTGAGTGAGTGAAAGGGAAAGCAGATGGGTGAGAGAGTGGGTGATGGAGTGAACAGGTAAATGGGGCAGCAAATCTTGGTTAGGTTATAAATGTCTCCTTTCTAAAAACAAAAGAGAAAAAAAAATGGAAAGAAATTATATGAACGACGACAGTTTGGAATAGGCAACAGACGGAAGATTCCACTAATTACTTCTAGGCTCGTTTGTCATCATTACCGCCACCACCACTATCATTATCATCACCATCACCACCACCACCACCACCATTCGTCAGTCAACACCATCACAAACTCCTCATCACCGTCTCTTTCTTTCTCTTTTTTTTTATCATGCGAGTTTACTTCGTTTGTCCTAACAGGATTTTTTTTTTCTTCTTTGAGTTACATATTGCGGCATTAATAATCTTCTCCACGGCTGTTGATGGCGCAGGTCTTTTTCTTTTCTCTTATTTATACTTATTTTTTTACGTCAGGGTCTTTTTATTACGATTGCATGTGTGCGTTTCTTCTCTTAAACCTAAATTTGTTCCCTCTCCTTACTCAGGTTTCAATTTTCGTCTATGTTTATATGTACATTCCTTACTATAGAGCATAAATATATCGCAGTAACCATGAACTTTCTGGACCCAGACGTAGTACATGAATCCTGGGCGGAGTGGAAAAATTTGGTCGGCTTTTCCGATACCCTACGCCCCACCCAGCAGTGAATAGGTACCAGGTATTAATCGGGGATTGTGTTTCGTCTCCTGGGATCTGTTCCCTTCTCCTATAATTCCTTTCCCTCCTGTCTCTCTCCGGCATATGACCACAGATGTTGCGCCGACTAAGCGAAACTTTCCAACTTTGAGGGCTTGTCGTGAATCTCCCTACATGTAAACTAACTTGGAATATGTTTCGTACAACTTGGCAGAACATACACTACAATATTTATATTTAGACCGGGATGTACGTATCGACCGGAATGTATGTATCGCCCGTACAACTGAATGCCCCCGCTAACGACTCCCCTGGCCCCGATTCCAGCTAAGTCTCACATATCCATAGTCTGACAAACTGGCTATCACAGGGAGACGGATGGATGGATGGCCGCGTCAACCACCATCAACTAGTCCATCAGGTAGATTGAAAAGCAGAATGACCTCCCTAACGACTCTCCCCTTCGTAACGACCCTCCTCGCCATAGCTCGCAAATTCGTCGCCTGGCATGTCAACGGTCCACTAGGATGGATGAGCGGCTGCATCAGACCACCGACCGACCCTTCCGCCGTGTTCCCTGGCTGAGTGATCTCGCGGCCTTGACAGACAGACACCCGGAACAGCGAGAGCGGGTGCATGGCGAGCAGGGATTGGCGACACAAATCACCTCCCGCTGACATAGATGCGATTCACGGATCCGCTTCATTTAACAGCCATAACGATCAGGCGAGATGTTTATGATGTTTATGACGCGTGTGTAACATGCTACATACGCGTACATATCAGCGTCCCGTGTCATTCTTCCGCTATTACATGACACGTATGCGAGTTACCGGCGGGAGTATCGTCGTTATCATTATTATTATTGGTATTATTATTATTATTATCATTATTATTAGTGGGCCAGCGTCCTCGTAGCCCAGAGCACGTTTAGGCAACAAGCGTTTGACTAGTAAAGCGGATGTTCATCAGAATATTATTACCCGGCCATTAAGATAAGTAGTCGCTGATTTAACATGAGGCTTCTTTTTGTGCATTAGCTTCAGCATTACCGAAGTGTTTGATCTTAATGGAGTGCGTCTATGATCGGAGGTCGAAGGTGGTGGTGGTGGTGGTGGTGGAGTGGAGTGGAGGGGGGGGGAGGAAGGGAGTTGTGGAGTATGTTAGTGTGATGTGGTGGGGCGGTGAAAGGGACGGTGAAGTATGGTTGTGGCAGCAGTAAAGTTTGAGTTATGGTGTTATGGTGGCAGCGGTGTGACGTTGTGATATGGTGTAGTGGGGAGGGGGGGGGGGGGCGTCGAGGAGTCACGGAGTCTGCACGAACGAAGAGACGATTCAGCGATTTTTTCATCTTGTCGAAATTTTTCCTTTCATCCCCGGGACTTTTCGTGGGAGAGAAATCTATTCAGATCTACGCCAAACGCTCAAAGAAATTTGTGAATCGGACCTTTTCTGAATTTTAACTTCTTCCAAGGGACTGACTACTCTGGCACGGCGCCGAGTCGCTGCTGGAGCTGAGACACGTTAAGACTCGCCGGGAACACCACTGCGCCAGGAAGAGCTTATTTTCATTACTGTAGAGCTTAATGTTATAATCTTAAGATGTCGGCACCGAGCTGGAACGACGAACGGACTCACATTTTCTTTATATCATTCACTAAATTACCTTTGTTATGTGTGTTCGTATACTATCGTTACCGGGGAGGGACTGTTATAATCTCTAGATGTTAGCACCGAAATAGAACAACGAAATGAATCTTAGTTAGTCTTCACGGCGCTCATTTGACATTAAAGGCTGAAATTATCTCTTTATGTATCTTCTTAGCCCGTTTCCTCGGTACCGTTCAAGGCATAGGACTGACCACTGAGCAGGTGCTGTATCGAGACGCTGCTAAGTCGGTGTACAGTAATTTACGCTTTCCAGAATATGCCGTGTTCTTTGGATCCTGTATTCTTGTTATGCGTCACCAGAATACCAGCTCATCCGGGTGGTAGCGGTGGCGATGGTAGTAACGATGACAGTCATGCTAACAGAGAACCTTCCGTCTTGACCAGGATTACCTAACCAAGTGTAAACGTGTAGTTGACGTGTGTAGAGAGGGTGATGTAAAGTGACTAGAGGAAGTGATGTGGGCGGTAATAAGTAAGACTGACGTGGTGTGATGAAACGGGATAGGATCAAGGGTTAGAGGAAGCTGACAACTTAATGCAATAGAGGAAAGGCATTGGATGGCCTATTTCGGAAGAGGAGAATATAAGGCTAATTGTAATGCTATGGATTATCTCGCGAGTGTATAAATGGCATTGACTGAACATTTAAGTGGATAGTGAGGAGGGCGTGAAGGTGGCGGCAAACGTGGAGTGCCGAGAATAGGTCTGCCAAGGGTAAGAAAAAGAAAAGCAGGGGATAATTATGATCTGATCTTGTGAAGTATAATCTTATGACAGCAATCTCATTAAGGAATTAATTTACATGCGTGATGAAGTTTGTGTTAGTGCGACGGAGTACTTGGGTGAATAAAGAAGGTGATGAAGGAAATGAGGAATGAAGCTGGTGGAGATTGGAGGACGAAGAGGAAGAGGAGGAGGAGGAGGAGGAGGAGGAAGGGATAAGTAGAGAAGAATGACTAAGCTTGTGATGAAAATAGGATGAAAATATTAAGGGAGTGAGTAAGCTTGTGTGATGAGGATAGGATTAGAAAAAAAAGAGAGTAAGCTTGAGTGATGAGGACGGGGTGAAAAGATTAGAGTGGGTAACCTTGTATGATGGAGATGCAATGCAACCATTCATCGACCAGCCCGAAAGGAAGGATGAACAGCTGAGTGGACTATATGCTGACTACCAGGGCCGGGGATCGAACCCTGACCCGTGGATTCGTAGCTAGGCGTTTGATGATGAAAATGGAATGATACAAAAAAGAAAAATTTAATGTGTGCAGTGAGGATGGTATGAGTTAGTACGAGTGTGTGTATACTTGGAGGGATTGATGATACTGATGTGTGTGTGTGTGTGTGTGTGTGTGTGTGTGCGTGTCACGTTCTCTACACCTCGCTAGTCTCGCAAAGAGTATCCTGAAAAATAATGTAGATAATAACAACAACAACACCAACAACACCAACATAAACAACATAAACAAAGAATATCCTAAAGCTAAACAATGCCTCGAAAACTGAACGAACCGTCTCGCTCGAAGCTCCGAACCCGAAACTGAACCGCGGCACCAAGTCTCATATGAACCAGCGTGGCCAGAAGCGGTTCCTCTTAATTTCTCGTTCCTTTGATGGAGGTTCGTCGCTGGTCGTCATTACTTTAGCCTCTGAGACACTACAAGGAGACCGCCTCATCAGGTTCGGGCGCAGAGAAGGAACCTATTTGCTATTCCGTGTGAGGCAGCCGGCAAAAAAAAATAAAAAATCAGATCACTCATTATATTCCTAACTACCTTATTGGAGTTCGTAGGGATGGACGTTAACTTCTCTCCCTGCAGTTTAAGATGAAAGTGATTTATTCTTATTTTGTTAGTGGAGAAAAATTGCATCTCGTCTCTGTATTGTTAGCTTCAAGAATTTAAGACACGTTTAGGAGCTCTTAGTGTTTTTTTTTTGGGGGGGTGCATTTAATTTGCTTTTAATTAGGGCAATCACCAAAATGAGAAAACTTAAAAGAAAGCTATTGGACCCTACGCCTGGACGCCTTTGGCCAATCAGGTACTCGCTCTACTCTGATTGGCTGGCGGACGTGCTCGCTCCTAAGTTTATATTTCTTCTTTTCTCCACTAAGAGGCAGAAGCTAAGGTGTGTTTAGCAAGGGGTGCGTCACGCTGGGGTGGACGAGGTGAGGGCCGAGGGATGGGACCAGCATGGCACTGAGATCAACAAATAGACAAACAGACGAACAAACAGATACAGACAAACAAAGAAACATTTGCATTGGAGGGTCATGTACAAAAAAGAGGAACAAACAATAAAAAAAAAAACGGGGACTATGATCGAGTTCCCTCACACGCCAAAGGGACATGAACGGGAAAAAGTTAAAAAATCGGTGAGGGGGAAAAGGGAGAACAAGGGATAGGGGAGGGGATGGGGAGGGGGAGGATAGGGGACGCGGGAAACACAAAGGACTAAACCAAAAATGCTCACACAATACTCTCAAGGACACTGTGTCGTGACTTCCATCTACATAAACTTGCTCGAGGGGGCGCGGACCTGGGGGTAGACCGCGGCCCGAAAATGGTCTCGGGAGTTGTTGTTTGAGTGTGCTTTGTTTGTTCTGTGATCTGAAACACAAACCCTAAACCCTAGAGTCGAATGTTCCTGTTTGACTTTACTGTCTGGCAAAGCGTCAAGTTACTTCATGAGGTTGACTCTGAATACTCTGAATACTCGAGTCAGTGGGGTTCTAGTGAGGTTGTCTTGAGTTAGTGTGAAACATGACTCCTGCAGGAGGCGAAGCCGTGCCTCAGTGCCGGGTCCGGCGGGTCCCGGGCGCGAGGCTGCCCGAGGTGCGTCAGAGAGTGGGGGAGACTCGGGTGTGGTGAGGCGACGGTGCCCTAGAGGCGTGACAACAGCTACGGTGTGGGGCTAGTCAGTGGCTGCTACGAGGCTCGCCTAGGCTACTGCCGGGGCTGGGACTCACCTGCGAGGAGGACGGCGAGGAGCAAGGCCACCTGGGGAGTCATGCTGGCGGCTGGTCGACAGCGGGAGACTAAGAAGAGATGCCCAGGGCACTACCGCATGCTGGGGGCGGCGCGAGGTGGGGGGCCCGGCCGCCACCGCCGCCGCCACCGCTGCTGCGACACCACCTGGAGGCTCGTACCAGGTCACGGCTCCTCATTACAGGTCACACGCGCGCCTGCCGGGGCCTCCTGCCTCCCTCCCCGCCGCTAACACCGCATGGCCCCAGCGCGCCTCTGACCCCGACACTGAGAACTGACCCTCCAGTGCCTGTGACCCGCGGCACCGTGACCTGGCACTGTGACCTGCCAGACGAAGGTCACCACATTAACACAGTCCGCCGAGCGTGAAGCACCAGCCGATGTTACTCTTGCGTCTTATTTAAGCAATTTCACTGTTTTAATTACTTCTTTCCTTTATTTAGGCCCGTTGGAAGGACGGGTTGAGGGCTGCCGTTTGATTAAGACACTTTTTTATTTTATTTTTTTTAGCGCCGCACGCGGGAACGACGGCAGGATTTAGTTTGAATATGTTATGTATATATATTTTTCGCTTTCACTTCTCTATCAAAAGAATGCTCGTGACCAACCTCTCAGGTAACACACGCCGGCATCTACATCTACTGAAAACTTTGCTGGAGGATTAGTCTCGGGAGTCCAAGAACCTTTCTCTCGCTTTTCGATATCGGCGTCAAGCGTCGGAGCGTCGGCGCGGTGTTAAGACAAGGATGGGCCTCAGGACCGCCGCGCGCTCCTCTTCTTGCTGCCTCTGCTGCTTCGTCGGCCCCAGGAGGCACGGAGGAGCCTTGGCGTGCCTCAGGGGGGTGTGGGAAGGTTGGTCAAGGCCTGGCTAGTGAACCGCGCCGCCCTAGCCACTCTGCAAAGGAAAAAAAAACGTTGTACATTTTTTTTTACCGTATAAGAAACAAACAAGCAACAGCAAAAGCTAAACACACATACACACACACACACACACACACACACACACACACACACACACACACACACACACAGTATCGCTCTCTCCTTCCAAAGTGAGAGAGAAAAAATAAAACAGGAAACATATTTTTATCTTCGTGCAAACAAACAACAAACGTATCAAAGCAAAATATCTGATTACACACACACACACACACACACACACACACACACACACACACACACACACACACACACACACACACACACACACACACACACACTCCGGTAGCTCAGTGGTAGAGCTCTGCGCTGTCAAGCTCCATGGTCTGGCAGGCAGAAGCTCGAGTCCTGCTCAGGCGGATTTTTCCACTGACAGAGGAGTGGTTACTGCCCCCCCCTTGAGCAAGGGGGATGGAGTGCTTTGTGTGTGAGGGTCCTGGCAATACCCAGAGATGGACTATAAGGAGCTTGCTCGGGTCGGGAAGGTACTTGCTGGCGATGACGTGTCCAGCTCATGATTAGGCCGTGGGTGAATCTCTCACACACACACACACACACACACACACACACACACACACACACACACACACACACACACACACACACACACACACACACACACACACACACACACACACACACACACACACACACACACACACACACACACACACACACACACACAGCATCCCCTCCCCCCCAATCTACTGTCACAAGTCATGCAACAAAATAGTGAGAAAGAAAGCGTTTTCATTGCATTCGCATAATATGATGAGTTCCTGAAAAAACACGTTCAGCTAAGTAGGGAGATTACGCTAAAACGCATGATATTTTTTTTTTAATTCAAAGGAAATTTGCGTTTGCTTTTCAGTCGTAGAATAATATTGAAATCGCATCGTAAACAGATTCTGAAAACATATTTAAAGAGGATTACTAAAGACTGAGCTGGCGTTAAAAGTTGCGATTTTTTTCATTTATTAGAAATTAAATGTTATTTTCTTTTAATCATATGGAAAAATAAGTATGGAACTATGTTCATTATCACTTATTAGAGAAAACTGTATCCAGAATTACAAGTAGGAGGTAACTTTAAAATGAATAATCTCTTTTCTCATCCATAATAATGATATTTTTTTTCTTCAACCATGATAAGAGGAAATTATTAAAACACCAGCCTCTTTGATAACGCTCACTTCAAAAAAAAATCTTCCTTTATGTGAACTAAAAACTCTGAAACATAAGCTTCTTCATTCGGTAAAAAAGGATTTCAAGCATCGGCCCTTTATTCACGGGAGGAAACGACCTGCGTGGCGCCTCTCGTTCCATCCCCGCCCAGGCTCCGGGGCTTATAATGACCTTGAACAGAGAGGCGATCCGCGGCGAAATGGCTCCTCGTGCATATTCCAAAGGCAGGGCGGAAGGCACAAAAGGGAGGGACAGGGAAAAAGGTGCGAGAGATAGAGAGATAGAGAGGGGAAGCAGTGTGGAGGGGACAAAGGGGAGGAGCACGGATATAGAGAGAGGATAAAAGAGGAAGGCAGGGCGGAGAGTGTACAGGGAAGGGACAGGGTAAAGGTGCGAGAAATAGAGAAACAGAGAGAGAAAGGCAGGGTGGAGGGTGCTTAGGGGAGGGACAGAGAAAGGGTGCGAGAGACAAAGAGAGAGAGGGAGAGAGGACAGAAAAGGAAACCAATGTGGAAGCAGTAATGGCAGGGAGATACGAGAGAAGGAAATCGGCGTAAAGGGAAAAAAAAATAAGTCAAAAGGAGAGGGAAAGAAAGCATCATGAAATCAGTTATTAAAGAGAGAAGGAAAGTGAGTAAAGAGGATAACAAAAATAAAAACAACGTGATAAAAGTGTAAGAGAGAAAAGGGAATCTGAAAAGAGAGGAAACTGTCTTAAAATAGAAGGAAAGGCTTTAAAAGAGGTAGAAAGAACGCAACGGAAAAGAGAGAGGAAGAAGCAAAGACGGCAAAGGAAAAAGCAAGAAATGTGAGAGGGAAATAAGAGAAGAGGGGAAAGGAGAAGCTGTAGAATGGAAGAAAAACAAGAAGCGCAAGAGGGAGGAAAGAGAAATAAAGAGAATAAAAGAAAAGAGAAGAGGGAAGGGAAAGCAAGGGAAAGGTAGGGAAGGGAAGGGAAGAGAAGGAAAGGAAAGGGAAGGAAAGGAAAGGAAAGGAAAGGAAAGGAAAGGAAAGGAAAGACAGAGAATAAAAGAAAAGAGAAGAGAAGGGGAGGGAAGGGAAAGCAAGGGAAAGGTAGGGAAGGGAAGGGAAAAGAAGGGAAGGGTAGGAAAGGAAAGGAAAAGAAAGGAAAAGAAATGAAAGAAAAGAAAAGGAAAGGAAAAGATAGGAAAGGAAAGGTAAGGAGAGGGGATGAAAAGAGATGAAAGGAAAAAAAGAAAGGAAGGAAAGGAAAGAAAAGGGAGCAATAATCTTAAAGGGAAGAAACAGCGGATGAACAAAGCAAAAAAAGGGTTGGACACAAGAAAAGAAAAAAACAGAACGTAGAAAAATTCGAAGTCTATAAAAGGAAACAACAACAGCAAAATAAGTCCTCAGAAAAAGAAGCAAGAAGCCGATAAAGAGAGGGAGATAAGGGAGGGAGGGAACGCTCGTTGAACCAAGAGAAAGACAAATGAGCTCAAGCGTCCGAGAGAACAGGGAGAGAAAAATAAATATGTAGGATCCAAGTCTCCTATCAGGCCGCGCAAGTAGGCGTGTCGATTGTCATTTGTTACTGTGAAGGGCGGCCATCTTGTTTGTTTACCTGGGGGGAGAGAGAGAGAGAGAGAGAGAGAGAGAGAATTGTAATATTTTTTGTAGTTTATCCATTCCCTGATCGAGTATATAATTTATCGTACCTCGTTCATAAACATTTTTTTTCCTTTTTTTTTCCTTAACGGTGTTGTTTGTCGATGCTAGGGTCGTCCTGGGGCCCCTCTGTCTGTTTGTGTGTTTATGTCTGTGTTATGCTGTCGTTTTTTTATGTGTGTGTGTGTGTGTGTGTGTGTGTGTGTGTGTGTGTGTGTGTGTGTGTGTGTTAGTTAAGGGGGATGTCTTTCTTTCTGTATGCCTTTTTTTTCTGTTCATTTATACCCTGTTTGCCTTTCTGTCTATCTGTGTTTTCCATTTACTTCACCTTTTTTCGTCTTTATTTGTACATTAATCTACCTATCTGTCCCTAATTATAGATCTCTCCGTCTCCGTCCTTTGATTAATCCCATACGATTCTAATGTCTAAAAGTAAATCCCCTGAACTTTCTATAGGACAGGGAGACACAGACAAACCAAAAAGACAAACAGTGACAGACAAGCAGACAAAGAGACAGACACTGAGATATAGAGGCAGAGTGAAGCAGAAAACAAACATCGACGGACGTGGAAGAACTTAGTAATGAAGACACGCGAAGAGGCGAAGAGAGGGGACGCTAATGAAACGAAGGGGAAGGAAGATTGAAGGAGATAGATAAATAAGGAGGTATATTGATCCTGAGATAACGTTAGTGAGAGAGAGAGAGAGAGAGAGAGAGAACGCATGAATGAAAGGAGGCAAAAGGGAGGAAATTACGTTGATTATTTGGATTAGTAGTTTTAACTCAAAAATGTATGTTGAGAGAGAGAGAGAGAGAGAGAGTTAATGAACGTAAGGAAAACAAGGTAATTAATTAAGAGAGAGAGAGAGAGAGAGAGAGAGAGAGAGAGAGAGAGAGAGAGAGAGAGAGTAATCGTAAATCAACTCAGAAATTTGAAGAAGAATCACTCTCCCTGCTGACTCTGCTTTCCTCCTCCTCCTCCTCCTCCTCTTCCTCCTCCTCCTCTTCCTTTAGCTTAACTCGCCCTCCTCCCTTTCTCTTTCCATTTTTCTATCTCCTCCTCCTCCTCCACCTACTTCCCTCCTTCTACACCTTCCTCATCCACCACTGCCCGCGGCCTCATCATCGAAGGAAAGACAAACACACTCTCTCTCTCTCTCTCTCTCTCTCTCTCTCTCTCTCTCTCTCTCTCTCTCTCTCTCTCTCTCTCTCTCTCATTCTCTCTCTCTCTCTCTCATATATATATATATATATATATATATATATATATATATATATATATATATATATATATATATATATATATATAGAGAGAGAGAGAGAGAGGGGGGTCATGGTCATTGGTTTATAGCTCCACTTCCTTTTCTCCTTCTCCTTCTTTCTTTTTCTTTCTTCTCTGTCTTTTTTATTATTTACCTTCCTTCCTTCCCCTTTCCTTCCTTCTTTCTCTTTTCCTCCCCTCTTTCTTTCGCTTCTCATTCTCTCCTGTCGTTTCAAACCTTTCATCTTCTCCTTTCCTCTCTTTATACTTTTTTTTTCTTCCCTTTCTTCACTTCTGTTTGTTTTTCATTCCTGTTCTCTTCCTCTTTTGTATTATCATTATTATTTTCTTTCTTCTCCATTCTTCCTCTTCATCATCATTCATCATTTCACTCTCTCTCTCTCTCTCTCTCTCTCTCTCTCTCTCTCTCTCTCTCTCTCTCTCTCTCTCTCTCTCTCTCTCTCTCTCTCTCTCTCTCTCTCTCTCTCTCTCTCTCTCTCTCTCTCTCTCTCCTTCTTTATCCCTTCTTTCATCCCTTCCTTCCTTTCCCTCTCTTTAATCTCTATCATCGGTGTTTGGATTGTTGAGAGAGTCGTGTCCTCATTTTTCTTCCTTTCCTCTTTTTTCCTCTTTCCTCTTTTTTTCCTCTTCGCACAAAACGCGTAAACACTCTCGGCAGGAACGGGAAAACGGAGAGAAAGAGCGAGAGAAAGAAAAAATATTCGCTACGTGTTTGCATACTCGCTGATTCTCTCTCTCTCTCTCTCTCTCTCTCTCTCTCTCTCTCTCTCTCTCTCTCTCTCTCTCTCTCTCTCTCTCTCTCTCTCTCTCTCTCTCTCTCTCTCTCTCTCTCTCTCTCTCTCTCTCTCTCTCTCTCTCTCTCTCTCTCTCTCTCTCTCTCTCTCTCTCTCTCTCTCTCTCTCTCTCTCTCTCTCGCTCACTCACTCACTCACTCATTCATACTCATTCATACTCATTCACGTAACGAGACAGTCACTGCATACTTTTTCATCTTCTCATACATTCATCATCATTCGTTTTGTCTTCATTTACACAGAAACACACTCACTCACTTCTCTTACTCACGCGTTCCATCACTGATTCGCTTTTTCTCTCTTATTCATGTTTTCCTTTTTTTTCCCATTTCTTCCCCGCCACCTCATTCATCTTTTTCACGGACATCACTCGCTCGCCCACGCTAGTCGTATCACCGTTTCGTCTTTTCCTCCTCTCTCTTCCTCGAGTTCTTTCTCATTTCCTTTTTCTATTCATCTGCTCCTTCTTTCTCTTGATCTCTCGGTCTTTTTCTCCCTCTCGGCGCCATGTTTATCCACCCCCGCCTTCATCTTCCTTCCTTTGCTGCTTCTATTCCATATATTCTTTCCTTCTATTCTCCATTCCTTCCCTCATTCCTTCCTTCATGCATTTATTCGTTCATTCCGTTCATCTTTTGTCTTTTTTTCTATTCTTCCTTTCTTCCTTCCTTCCATCCTTCTTCCTTCTTTCGTCCGCCTCTTTTTCTCCCTTTCCCCCTCTTTCCTCCTCCTGGTTTCCATCCAATATTCTCCAAAACGAACCCATGAATTCACTCACATTTTCTCTCTCTCTCTCTCTCTCTCTCTCTCTCTCTCTCTCTCTCTCTCTCTCTCTCTCTCTCTCTCTCTCTCTCTCTCTCTCTCTCTCTCTCTCTCTCTCTCTCTCTCTCTCTCTCTCTCTCTCTCTCTCTCTCTCTCTCTCTCTCTCTTTTAATCAAGGGTATAGTACGAAGAGGATGTGGGTTAGTGGTTAGGTACAGGTGGGGAATAGGAAAGACAGTAGGAGTGTACAGTTGTATGGTCTCTCTCTCTCTCTCTCTCTCTCTCTCTCTCTCTCTCTCTCTCTCTCTCTCTCTCTCTCTCTCTCTCTCTCTCTCTCTCTCTCTCTCTCTATCTCTCTCTCTCTCTCTCTCTCTCTCTCTCTCTCTCTCTCTCTCTCTCTCTCTCTCTCTCTCTCTCTCTCTCTCTCTCTCTCTCTCTCTCTCTCTCTCTCTCTCTCTCTCTCTCTCTCTCTCTCTCTCTCTCTCTCTCTCTCTCTCTCTCTCTCTCTCTCTCTCTCTCTCTCTCTCTCTCTCTCTCTCTCTCTCTCTGCAGGTATTTATGGGGCAATATTAAGTTTTATTGCCTTTTGATCCTATTTTTAACCTTTCAACTTATCTCCTCCTTCGACCGGATGCTGACATAAGTAGGTGAACGCAGCATCCAATCTTGTCTCTCGTCTCCAACGTCGAAAACATGGTGTTGGGTGATGCTGGATCGCCTGTTTACCACACGACACAGTTATCAATAGATGTAGATGGTGGTGCTTATGCTGCTTGGGTTGTGATTGTAGTTAGGTAAATGTCTATGAAAACGTCTTAGGTGGATGCTGATGATAATGAGAAAATGGAATGATGGTGAGAGAATATTATAGTGATAGTGATGGTAGTGTGATGATAGTGATGATAGTAATAATAGTAGCAATAGTGATGCTAGGACGAATGATAGTGATAAATGATAATGATAGTGACTGTTATAGTAATGGTGGTAGTAATGATGGAATGTGATGATAGTGAGATATAGTGATGGTAAGTGTGTTGATAGGAATGGCAGCAGTGATAGGTGATGCATAGAAGTAGTATAGATAATAGAGGTGATAGTGATGGTGGTGATGATGAGGATAAACATGGCTCTGAGTGGCGGGTGACAGAGGATCATGAAGAGCCAGCTGGTGAAGTGGTAGTGGCAGTGGTGTTGGCGGTGCGTAGTGAGAGGCAGGACAGGTGGTGCTGAAGGGGGAGGTGGGGGTGGAGGGGGTGGCAGGGAGCTATTTTTTACGGGGGAAGAGGAAGGAGGACGCATAGTGCAGGTGACGGTACTGTGGAGGGAAGGAGGGGGAGGGGCAGGAGTGAGGTGGTGTGGGGTGGTGGAGGTGGTGGTGGTGAAGGCAGCAGGTGGTGGTGAGGGCGCAGGAAGGCGGGCATGTGGTGGTGGTGGCGGTGAAAGGTGGTGGTGGTTGAATCTCTGCCTGAAATAGCTCCCTCAGGCTTGGCGCTCGGAGTGTTGATGTGAATAAGTCCCGGTGTTGTGCGTGCCTTTTTCCCTCCCCTCGTCCTCTCTCCCTCTCCCTCTCTCTGGCACTCTCCGTCTCTCTCCACTTTCCCCTTTCACCATTCCCACACCTCGTCCACCTCTGTTTCTCCACCCACCTCCCTTTCTCTTTTTCTCGCGGCATTCCCCTGACACTAATCCCTTTCTTTCCTCGCCTTTCCTCCCTCACACTCGAGACTTGGCAGTGCAGACGTCCAACACACACACACACACACACACACACACACACACACACACACACACACGCACACCTGCCCATCTGTTTATCCTGAATCGAAAGTTGGTTGATAACTCTGCACCTGAGGAAGCCTGGGAAAAGTAAATTATTATGGTTGGACTGTTCGACTCGGCCCTGTGCTACCGGATAAGGGTTCTGCAGCCATCCACCGCAGGCCAGAAAAGACGGAAACGAGAGCCATGTCAGAGCGAAGCCAAACATGTTACCTTCCTTCCTGCCAGCTTTTTCTTGCTCCGGTTGGGTTGACTTAGCTTGCGTTGGATTGGGTTGCACTTCATTTACCCTCATTTTCTGTGTGTGTGTGTGTGTGTGTGTGTGTGTGTGTGTGTGTGTGTGTGTGTGTGTGTGTGTGTGTGTGTGTGTGTGTGTGTGTGTGTGTGTGTGTGTGTGTGTGTGTTTGCGTTTCTCTTTTTCGCTGTTACGTGTTTGTCTTTAAGCGTTTTCACTTTCACTTTTTATATATTTTGCTTTTCTACCTAAGCGTTGACTTGTTTACCTGTCTGTTCGTGTGTTTGTCTATCTATAGTCACTGTTTATCTATGTATCTGACTATATTTTTTTTTACAGCAAAGGAGACAGTTCAAGGGCGTAAAAAATAGAAAAGAAAACAATATTAAAGAAAAAAAAAGCCCGCGACTTACTGCTCCTGAATAGAGTACAGAGGAGTGGCCAATTTGTGTATCTGTATCTAGCAATCTGTTTTTAAGTGCCGTTGTATGTCTCTGATTATCGGTCCACCTCTCTGCCAATCACTTATTTATCTGCTACAATCTATAATTCTATCCTGCCCTCTTGCTCACCCTCTTGTTAATATGTCTACGGGTCACATTGCTGTTTTCATCTCTCAATATACACCTTCTTTTAATCTCTACCCCAACATACGAGTGCTTCTTCCTTCTCTTCTTCTCTCACTCTTTTTCAGAACATTTCCTCCTTCTGTGCTGTCCCTTGTTCCCATTTGTTCCTCCTTCCTGCCCCTTCCTCTGTTCATCCTTCTACAGTTATCTTTCCTCCCCTGCTGTTTCTTCGCCCTTCCTCGCTCTTTCTTGTCCCTCCTCGCCCTTCCTTGCCCTTCTTCGCCCTTCCCCCGTTCATCTTTCACCTGAGCAGCGGGTGGTTGTGTCCAGAGAGGCCCAATTATTTTTTTTTTTTTTTTTTTTGGCAAGCCTCCAGTTAATCCCCACGGCTTGTACGTCTCGTGTAGGTGAGTGTGAGGGGTGCGTATCTGTGTGTGTGTGTGTGTGTGTGTGTGTGTGTGTGTGTGTGTGTGTGTGTGTGTGTGTGTGTAATAAGGTCTCTTGTGGTTTTCCGTGTCAGGCTTCATTCTCTCCACATGTGTTATTTTTTTTTAAGGGAGTTTTTTTTTATTTATCTTATTCCTTTGTGTGTGTGTGTGTGTGTGTGTGTGTGTGTGTGTGTGTGTGTGTGTGTGTGTGTGTGTGTGTGTAAGGAAGAATATTTTGTTTCACTTGTGTTTTTTTACTCTTTCTGTTTTTCACGGTTTGTTTATACTTTCGTTTCATATGAACATATTGTCCTGTTTTGATTTCGTCTTTTTCTCTGCCTTTTCCCTGTCATGTTTTCACCTTTTCCAACATTAAAGATAAATGAGACTTTCTTTTGAAGCGCCCCTGTGTTGTTTTTTATTGTGGAGGTGTTGCTTTGTGTGTTTAAAGGACCTGAATATATATTGCTTAATTAGTTTTGCCTCTAGCCATTTTGTGTGTGTGTGTGTGTGTGTGTGTGTGTGCGTGTGTGTGTGTGTGTGTGTGTGTGTGTGTGTGTGTGTGTGTATTATATTTTGTTATGTTTATAGCGCGTTAGAATCCTCGTTTTCTGTCCATTATCAACTTTTCGTTTATTTCGCTTTTTTGTTTTGTGTTCAAGAGATGCAAATATCAAAAAGGATGCGACGTCGCCTTTCCCTCAGTATTTCGCTTTTCCTTCGCCTTCCCTCTTTCCCTCGATCCTTAATGTAACTGTTGGAAAGTTGGGCCTCGACGCGCGGGGTGTGAAGGCTCTGAGTGCAGCAATCGGCCGTGATCTGAAAAGTTTCCTCGGGACCAAGGCGCGGTGGAGGCAGCAGTTCAAGCCAAGGCATGAAGGTGCTGAGGCTTTTTCAATCGGAGCTCCTTGTGTTAGATAGTGAAGATATTCCTGCAGTTTTAAGCCATAAGAAAGACATATTAAGGCAGTGCACCATGCTGAATATTTACTACACACCTCTGCGAACAAAAAATGGGCGGTTTTTCCGATACCCTACGCCCCTGTCCACCCAGCAGTGAATGGGTACCAGGTATTAATCGGGGGTTGTGTCCCGTCTCCTGGGATCTGTTCTCTTCTCCTATAATTCCTTCCCCTCCTGTCTCTCTCCGGCATATGACCACAGATGTTGCGCCGACTAAACGAAACTTTCCAACCTCTGCGAACCTATATTTGGAATTATATTGTCAATGTATTTCGTGTGTCGGATGGTAGCTGTATAATATTGATTCGCATGTCTGGTTGAAAAATTATCACTGAACAGTAAAAATTGTGTAGCAAATCCTGGATGTAAAATTGGATTCACA
>NC_066542.1:14955581-14973081 GCF_024679095.1 Eriocheir sinensis
CCCTCTTACCATCTCCCCCTCTTCTCCTCCTCCCCCTTTCCCCTCCTCTCCCTTTTCCCTCCTCTCTTCCCCCTTTTCCTCCCCCCTCCCTAGGCGTGCGCGTAACTCGTGGCCTCGGCGGCGGCGGCGGCGGATCAAAGGGCGTCGCTTATTGGGTCAGCGCCGTGTGCTTGGCGAGGCGGACGCCGACGCGATTTTGTTTCCGATCTGAATATTGGCGAGACGGTGTGTGTGATATCGTGTACGTGTGTGTGTGTGGGGGGGGGGGGAGAGGTGATGTGGTGGTCAGGAAAAGTGTGGTGAATGTGGAAGCGATGCGATAGCTGAGTGAGTGATGTATTTTTTTTAATCTTATGTCCGTTTCTGGCGCCGGCAAACGTTTTATAATGATACCATTCTTCCTTGGCTCAAGCTGCCCCGGCGGAGCTCCACTTGACCCTCTCCACAGAGCTTCGCTAGTCTAGGTTGACAGATGGTCTTCAGGACATGGGTAGTCTTAGGCCCCTAGACAATGACTGAAATACGCCAGCTTGTTTGTAGCGGCGGGCGGGACTGACTCGGGTCCTCAAGGATACCGCGGCAGTCCGCTGACCACCGGTTGTGTCATTTATTGTCTCTTTTATTTATTTTATAGTATCTCCTCTTAAGAGCTGGCACACAACTCTAACTGACCAACTATTTTTTCAGGGTGGTAATCGATGAGTCGGTTCGGACGTCGGCGGCGGGTGATTAGAAGCGACGCGAGACTAAATGAAAAAAATAGGCCACTGTAATAGTAATTCTGGTCACACTGCTCCTCTCGCCACTTAATTTATCGGCGGTGTGTGTGTGTGTGTGTGTGTGTGTGTATGGCGGAAAGGAGAGGTTATGTAATGGGGAACCACACGGAAGAGAGGGAGGTGGGAGGGAGGATGAATAAGCGGGAGACAGATAAGGATGGAAGTAGAGCTCGGATGTTCAAAGCCTAATTCTCTCTCTCTCTCTCTCTCTCTCTCTCTCTCTCTCTCTCTCTCTCTCTCTCTCTCTCTCTCTCTCTCCTTCCCCCCCCCACACTAATCCCCTCGCTTCCCTCAGGCAAGGCGGTAGTAGTAGTCTTAACACACACACACACACACACACACACACACACATACACACACAGCTCCCGCGCGTTAAAGAATGAAGTTTTTTTTCATTTTATGTCGTCTATAAAACTATAAATTAAGAGAAATGGAAAACTCGCAGCAGCCTTCAAGAGAGAGAGAGAGAGAGACGGGGACAATGTGATTATCTCTGAAAATATTACGCTCAACTTTTTCTTTCTCCGTCCCTATTCAAGAGTTTTAGATAGCTTGCGGAGGGAGGCGAGGACAAGGAAAACAGGGAAATATGGAAGACGCCTCAGCAAATAACGTCTTTGGCTTATAACAATACCTAATCTAATCTAGCATCAAGGTGACATATGAAAACCTGCAAAGTGAATCATATGGAAGGACTTTTGTGTTGTGATGCTGAACGTAAGAGCGGGAACAGCCTCTTCACTCCTGCCGCTAAAGAGGAAGGATCTATTCCGTGTATTGTTCTGACACCTACTGGCACACGACGCCTCTTTCAGTGATTTTAAGTTACTGAATCGGGATAGCAACTCAAAGGCTTATACCACTTCTATAAGCTGTCTCTTTCTGCTTTCCAAATAGATAGAAAATATAGGTGTAAATTATAATAGATTTTTGCTACATTTTGAACCACCGAGTGATCTCAAGATGAAGTAGAGGAAAGAAGACGAAGAGCAGGAACAGGAAGTGAAAGAAGGTTAGGAGGAGGAGGAGTAAGAGGAGGAGGAGGAGGACGATTGGATGACTGGATATCTTCAAACTTTTCAGAAAATTTCCTACAGGTGAAAAGGACATGGAGATATTTTGCCATGATAAAGTTTTGGTCGATAAGAGGAAGGAGAAGAGAGAGAGAGAGAGAGAAAACATGAGTGTTGTGTGTAGATCTTGACTAATTGCACACTGACGTACACACATGCAATTTCTCTCTCTCTCTCTCTCTCTCTCTCTCTCTCTCTCTCTCTCTCTCTCTCTCTCTCTCTCTCTCTCTCTCTCTCTCTCTCTCTCTCTCTCTCTCTCTCTCTCTCTCTCTCTCTCTCTCTCTCTCTCTCTCTCTCTCTCTCTCTCTCTCCCTCTCTCTCTCTCTCTCTCTCTCTCTCTCTCTCTCTCTCTCTCTCTCTCTCTCTCTCTCTCTCTCTCTCCACTCTCTCTCTCTCTCTCTCTCTCTCTCTCTCTCTCTCTCTCTCTCTCTCTCTCTCTCTCTCTCTCTCTCTCTCTCTCTCTCTCTCTCTCTCTCTCTCTCTCTCTCTCTCTCTCTCTCTCTCTCCTCTCTCTCTCTCTCTCTCTCTCTCTCTCTCTCTCTCTCTCCTCTCTCTCTCTCTCTCTCTCTCTCTCTCTCTCTCTCTCTCTCTCTCTCTCTCTCTCTGTCTCTCTCTCTCTCTCTCTCTCTCTCTCTCTCTCTCTCTCTCTCTCTCTCTCTCTCTCTCTCTCTCTCTCTCTCTCTCTCTCTCTCTCTTGCTCTTGCTCTCGCTCTCTCGCTCGCTCTCTCTCTGGACCTTTCTGAGTCTTCACAATTTTCAGACAAAGGTAACCCTCATATTTTTCATCTTCATTTCTAACTTTGATTCTTTTGTTTCCTCTTTTTTTGTCCCTTTTCTTTTCAGTGTTTATTTTTTTCCTTTAATTTTGTTCGTTTTCAGCTGGCATATTTTTATTTATTTTCTTTCGCCTTGGTTATTTATCTGTATATGGAAACAAGAGGCCGGTTGTTTTTAGTGTTTTGTTCCTCCTCTCCCTCTTTTTTGCCTTCCTCAAATTATCTAACTCCGAAACTCTCACCAATTCTTCTTTTATATAACTGTCGAGGAAAAATTTGACCGGATACGAAAAATTTACATATGCAACACTCGGCATGCAGAAAGTTTAGCTTAACAACACTTACTGCAACAATTAATTACTTCCTCTTTCTGTACTTCATTCACAGGTATATAAAGTTGACGCACCTGAGAAAGCGCTTAACAAAGGCCACCGTGTCAACCTTGCTGCCTGGGAACTCCACTACTTAATCGCCTTACCTGCGCACATGCCACTCAGGTAAGATCCTCCTCTACCTGAAGCTTAATTGTCTCAGGTGTGTGCAGCATGTAATTACTCTGCATGGCAATAGATAAAAGCACTTCATAATGTTTCTCAGTATGTGTAGGAGAGAGGATATACATGTAGGGAATCATGTAGAAATTGTCATTGGTTAAACTCACCTCATTTTACTTCTTAATTTGTGTAGATAGTAATAGGAGATGTAAAGTGAATCAGGTAGAGGTAGAGAGGAGATAGATGAGAATGGGGAGACTAGAGATGGGGCCCAATATGATACGGTGAATAAATCTGTCTGTAAATTGGAAAATCGGGAAATAATCTTCTGTATTATGTAAATTGGGAAATCGGGAAATAATCTTGTGTTATGTAAATTGGGAAATCGGGAAATAATCTTCTGTGTTATGTAAATTGGGAAATGGGGAAATAATCTTCTGTGTTATGTAAATTGGAAAAGCGGGAAATAATCTTTTGTGGTATCATCTGGTATTTGTATGAACAGTTTTTTTACTTTGAGCATCTTCTTTACTGTAAAATGGTGAACTGTTACGGTAAATCGGTTAATAATCCAAGAGTTATCATCTAAACCCATTTCGTATTTGCGAGAGCTGTTTTATTTATAGATCATTTCCCCCCCTTGAGCTGCATCCTTTACTACGTATAAAAATACAAAACAAAATACCCGCGTTAATTATCACATATCCCTCGCTCCCTCTCACGGCGCAATAGAGAGTCATAAAGTTTAAACCAATTTGATTTTTTTTCTGCCAACTTTTCTGGGAGTTACAAATTAGTATGACGCCCCCCTTAAGATAAAAGCGTCTGTGGCGGGGCAGGCAACAAACATCCTCAGAAGCACTGCACACGGCTCTCCTCATGCGCTCAGCCGCGTGCTCCAGGGACCCGTCACTCGTTAGGTCTGTCGGGGTAAGTAACTGTGGAAAAAGACTTGTCTGAAGTTTCATAAGACTTGGCAATCTTGTAACTGCAAAAAAAGAAGCGAACTCCTCCTCTCCTCCTCTTCCCCTTCTTCCTCCTCCTCCTCCTCCTCCTCCTCTTCTTGCTGACTGTCTTCCAGCCCGTAAAATTCGCTGCTGAGTTTCTTCCTTTGATATTTATGGATCGCTGTTTTCTTGCTAGCTGCGACCCCCCCCCCCCCCTTTCCTCCTGCGGTCTCAATAGTAACTCTCAATAGTCTGAAGTAGTATTTATTATTACTATGAAAAAAGGAGATAGTATGTAACGCGAGCAAAGTGTTTAGAACGACGCCATGCTATTTTTTTATGGTGAATTTTATGCAACCTTTTCGCAGCCAATATTATACGCACCAAAATATGCATGTGTCCATTTCCTACCGGACGCATGAACCGCAACAAACAAACAAACAAACAAGCAAACAAACACACATCATAACAAGAAAAAAACGGTGGTGGTGGTGGTGGTGGTGGTGGTGGGCAGCGCGCCGGCGTACCCACTCGCAAACAGGATAATTCAAGTGAAATATGTAAGAGGAAAAATGGAAGAATGAGAGAGGGAAGGAGGGATGGAGAGATGCAGGGAGGCAGTGAAGGAGGAGAGCACATGGAGAAGGAGGAATGGGGAGGGAGAAAGGAGGGGAGGAGGGCTCTCTGTAAGGAAGACGTAGAAACCAGGAGGAAAGATGGAGATGTTTTGAAGAAGGAAATGTGATGGAGGTGACGACTTGTAGCGAGGGAAAGGGAGTACGTGGAGTGGAGTGAAGTGGAGTGAAATGGAGTAAAGTGGAGTGAAGCGGAGTAAAGTGGAGTGAAGTGGAGTAAAGTGGAGAAAATGGTTAAAGTACGAAACAGTTAGTAAAGGAAATAAGAGCGAGTGGGAAGGGAAGGGAAACAGTGGACCGGTTTTTTCGTTTCCTTGTTTATTTATCTGTGTGTGTGTGTGTGTGTGTGTGTGTGTGTGTGTGTGTGTGTGTCTGTGTGTGTGTGTGTGTGTGTGTGTGTGTGTGTGTGTGTGTGTGTTTTGACAAAAAAAATAATAAAACGAAGCATGGAAAACACACTCTCTCCCGAGGGACGCGCCTGACGAAGAGAGAGAGAGAGAGAGAGAGAGAGAGAGAGAGAGAGAGAGAGAGAGAGAGAGAGAGAGAGAGAGAGAGAGAGAGAGAGAGAGAGAGAGAGAGAGAGAGAGAGAGAGAGAGAGAGAGAGAGAGAATCAGTCAACGTCGTGAGGGGCTTGGTTGGTTTGTGACACATTGACGCAAGGGTGTGAGAGGGAAGGAAGGGCCAGGAGCATTCCCAAGAGCAGTCCCCTCGACCGTGTACTGCCCTCTGGCGTCTGGGGTGAGGAAACAGGAGACGCAAAAGACGAATAAGAAGAGGAAGAAGAAAAAGAGAAGGAGAATGAAGAGATGCAGGGAATCAGGAAAGGAGGAAAGAGGCAGATAGAGTAGGGTGAAATAGAACAAACGGAAGAAAACTGATAAAAAGATGAGAGAGGAATTAGAAAAGAAGAATAACAGATTAAAATAGAGGAATAACAGATACCATTATATATAGAGGAAAAGGAGATGAGAGGCAGGAAATCAAGAAAGAAAGACAGAGACAAGCTTAGAGATAAACAAAGAGAGAAGAATCCGAAGAAAACAGATGAAAGGAGAAGAAATAGCAGATAAAAAAGGAGAAAAACAGATAACCGATAAAAAAATACAAGAGACGAAAGAAAGGAGGACAGAGGCAGAAAGAGAGGGATAAGAGAAGGAAGAAAGAGAGGAAAACGGAACAAAGAAGAGGGGAACCAAAGAGGAAGGATGGAAGGGAAAGAAAGAGAACAAAAGGAATTTAAGACAAAAGTAGAAGAAGGGCTAAAAAGAAGAAACGTATTGGGAATGAGAAATAATTAAAGAGCAGATAGATAAAGAAGGAGAAATAAAAGAGAGGTAAAAGTGGAAACGGTAAACAGGAAAGACGAAGAGAAGATAGATAGCAAAGAAGAGAATCAGGTAAATAAACAGATAATTAGAAGAGAGAAAGACAAGAAAGAAGGATAAATAACACGAGAAAAAGTATGCAATGTGTGTGAGAGAGAGAGAGAGAGAGAGAGAGAGAGAGAGAAGGGTCAGATTGGTAGGAAAGAGGAAAGGGAGAGGAAATGAACCTCGGGTGATTAAGAAAGAGAAAGAACTAGAAGAGGAGAAAAGTGAAAGAGAGAGAGAGAGAGAAACGCGCTTGGGGAGGTAGGGTGAAAAGGAAAATAAAAAAAAAGCGAGAGGGGGGAAGCCAAGTGGATGAATGCGTGTTTGGCAAAAAGTTTCAATTTTTACTTTACTGGCAGCTGCGTCAGTTGCGTGCGTGTGTGTGTGTGTGTGTGTGTGTGTGTGTGTGTGTGTGTGTGTAGTAGTAGTGATGGTGGTGGTAAGCGCTCACATCAGCTTATCCTTTTTTTCCTTCTCTCTGTCCCTGCCCCGCCTAATGTCTGCTCTCCTCTCTCTCAAATCCATCCTGTCCCTCTTTTCCTCCCTCGCCACGCCTCCGCATCCATCTCTTTCTTTCCCCTCGCTTCCTTCACCCTTTGTTTTCTTTTTTCCATCACCTCACTTTTGCCTTTCCTTTTTATCTTCTTTTTCGTTATTCTTTTCCTTCTCTTTTCCCTTCTCCCCATTCTCTTGTTTCTGTCTTTTCTTCCCTTTATCTTCTGTTTTCTTTTATTCATCACTCTACCTTTGCTTTTCCTCTTTGTCTTCAACTTCTTTTTCGTTATTCTTTTCCTTCTCTTTTATCTTCACCTTATTTTTTTGTTTCTGTATTTTCTTTCCTTTACCTTCTGTTTCCTTTACTTTTTGCCTTTTCTTTTAACTCCTTTCTTTTCCAACATTTTATACCCATCATCATCATTTCCCTCCTTTATTCCTATTCGTTCTACTCCTTTTCATTCTCTTTTTATCCGCATTGTTTCCTCTTGTTCTTCACCTTGCCTATTTTTCCTCTTTCTTTTAATCTCCCTTATTCGCTTTCTTTTTTATCATCCTCTTTCTCATATTATTTCCTTGTTCTTATTCTCTTGTTATCCGTCTTTGTTATCTCTTTTTCCCTTTCCCCTCTGCTTCCTTTTAGTCTTTATCTCAACTTTCCTTTTTCTCTCTTTTCAACTTCCTTCACCTCTTGCTTTTTCATTCTCCTATCTCAATTTCTTCCACGTTTTCCTTCCTCTTCTTCTCCTCTATCTCATTTTCATTCCCTTCTTATCAGTCTTTGCCATCTTTCCCCTCTACCCTCTGCTTTCATTTATTCCATTTATTCTTCCAATCCCTTCCCATCCCTTCCTTCCAATCATTTCCCTTCTCTTCCTTCCAATCCCTTCCCTTTCCTTTCGTCCCATCTCCCCCATCTTTCCTTTTTCTATTTCTGAATCCATCGTCCCCATCTCCCTCCTTCCCTTTCCTTCTCTGTCCTTCTCCCTTTCCTTTCTCTTTCCTTTCGTCTCTTTGTCCCCACTTTCCTCACCTCTGCTATTCCTCTACTTTCAACTTCCATCTGCTTTTACATTCTCCTTTCTTATTTTCTTCCCGTTTCCCTTCCTCCCCTCCTCCTCTATTTTCAACTTCCTTCTTCTCCTGCTTTTTCATTCTTCTATCTCAATTTTTTCCATGGTTCCCCTCCTCCCCTCCTCCTTTATCTCATTCTCATTCTCTTGTTGTCTCTCTTCGTGATCTCTCCCTGGCTCCAGTCTGCTCATCTCCCTCTCAACTCCGCCCTATCCAATCTCCTCTCCCCGGAAGCCTCTCTCTTCCTCCTCGCCCACTGCCTCCCTTTCATTGTCGCCCTAGCCCCGTTTTCTTCACTCTCTAGTCCCTGACGTGACTCAACATATCTTAATTCTGCTCCTCGACTGTTCTTTATCTCCACCTCCTCCTCCTCCTCCTCCTCCTCCTCGTTGTTGTCCTCGTACTCCTCTTCCTCATCCTGGTTCTCATCTCCTTCCTTTCTACTTTTCATTTTCGCCTCCGCACACCTCCCATCTTCTCTTTCTTTTTTGGTCTTCCTTCAGCCATTTTTCATATTTTCTCTCTTCACTTGCTCTTTATTGTCTGTCTTTTATCTTCTCCTTTTCCCCTCCTCCCTTATCTTTTTTTTTATGTGTGTGTATGTTTTCTTTTCGCATTCATACACCCCTCCTATTGTTTTTTTTTTTCTTTAACCATTGTTCATATTATCTCTCTTTTCTTTTCCTTTTATAGTTTGTCTTTTATCTCCACTTCTTCCTCCTCATCTTTCTCCTTCCTGTTTATTTTTTTCTCATTTTTCCCTTATCCATATTCTCCCTCCCTCCCCATTCTTTCTCTTGTCTTCCTTCAACCTTCTCTCATATTTTCTATCACTTTTCTTTAATCTTTTCCTTTCTCCTTTCTTTTTCTTCCTGCTTTCCTTCCACCTCCTCCTCCTCCTCCATCGTCTTCCTCGTCATTCTTTCTTCTCCTTCCCCTTTGTTTTCTCCTCTCCTTCCTCTTCCCGTTATCCCCTCGTGCCCTTGTCTCCCAATCTTTCCATCCTCTTCATCTCTTCCCTCCCCCACCCTTCCGCCCCCTCCCCCTTCCTCCTCCTCTTCCCCTCGAATCCTTCAAGGCTCCGGAGAGGAAGAACGTGCCTTAGGGAAGGCCATCCGTGTGACCTTGAAGGAGGGAAATAAGGGACGAAGGAAAGGGAAAGGGAAGGGAATAAGGAAAAGGCAAGGGAAGGGAGGAGGATAGGGACGATGAAAGGAGAGAGAGAGAAGGTAAAAGTGGGGACAAAGAGACGAAAGGAAAGAGAAAGGAAAGGGAGGAGGACAGAGAAGGAAGGGTGGGGAGGGAGATATGGACGATGGAATCAGAAATAGAGAAAGGAAAGATGGAGGGATGGGACGAAAGGAAAGGGAAGGGATTGGAAGAAAGGGAAGGGAAGGGATTGGAAGAAAGGGAAGGGAAGGGATTAGAAGGAAAGGAAAGGGAAGGGATTGGAAGGAAAGGAAAAGGAAGGGATTGGAAGGAAGGAAGGGAAGGGACTGGAAAGAGAGGAAGGGAAGGGATTGGTAGGAAGGGAAGGGAAGGAATTGGAAGGAAGGGAAGGGAAGGGATTGAAAGGAAAGGAAGGGAAGGGATTGGAAGGAACTGATTGGAAGGAAGGAAGGAAGGAAGGAAAAGGATTGGAAGGAAGGGAAGGGAAGGGAAGGGACTGAAAAGGAAGGAAAGGGAAGGAAGGAAGATAGGAACGAAGAAAAGAGAGATAGAGAAGGTAAAGATGAAGGAGAGTTTGTAAAAGGAGTGGAAGGGATAGAGAGGCAGAAAGGAGAGAGGGAAGGAAAGGAACGATGGAAGGGTAAGTGGAGAGGAAGAGAAGAAGGTGAATATCAATAATAGTAAGGAAGGGAAAGAGAAGGAGAAGAAATAGAAGAGTATATAGTGGAGGAGGAGGAAGAGGAGGAAAGGTGACAGTAGAGAGAGCTTTAGGAGGGGGAGAAAAAGAGGAGGAAGAAGAGGAGGATGAAGGGAAAGAGGTGTCAATAGGCGGTCGGTTTAGTCTAGGCTGGAGGCAAGACCTTTAATGTGGAGCAAATGAGTCAGTTTAGACTTTAGAGGAAAAAAATACTTGTGGCAACTTCAAACTTCCTTCCGTCAAGTTCATGGGAGGAAGTTTGAGGAAGAAGAAGCAGAAGAAGAAGAAGAAGAAGAAAAAGAAGAAAATGGAGAAGAAAAAGAGAAGAAAAGTAAATGAAGAAGGACAAGAACAAGAAGAGGAACATGAAAAAATAAAAAAGAAGAAAAAAGAAGAAAAAAGAAGAAAGAGAAGAAAGAAAAAGAAGACTAAAAAGAAGAAGATAGAAAGGGGAATGCGCTTAAAAAGGAAGAGAGGAAGAATACCTACGAAAGAGAGTGTTAATTAAAGCAAGAAATAAAAACAATCTAAGGAAATTTAAAAGTGGAAATAAGAGAAGATAGAAAAAATAGGAATATGATCAGAAAATAAGAAAAAAAAAGGAGAGGATAAAGAGGAGAAAGGGGAAATGAGATGAAAAAAAGAAAGACAGAAGAAGAAAAGAAGGAAGAAAATAAAAAAGATGAATAGGAAATGGGAAAAGAGGAAGGATAAAGAGGAAGCTGAAATGGGACAATTAGAGGAAGACAGAAGGAGGAAAGAAGGAAAGAAAAGAAAGACGAATAGGAAATGGGAAAAGAGGGAGGATAAAGAGGAAGAACCTGAAATGGGACAATTAGAGGAAGACAGAAGGAGGAAAGAAGGAAAGAAAAGAAAAAAGACGAATAGGAAATGGGAAAAGAGGGAGGATAAAGAGGAAGAAACTGAAATGGGACAATTAGAGGAGGACAGAAGGAGGAAGGAAAGGGAAAAAAAGTATAAAGACGATCAGGAAACGGGAAAAAAATTAATAAGGAGGAGGATTAAGAGCTCAGAGGAAGGGGAAAAAATACAGGAAAGTTGGAGATCTGGAGGAGGAGGAACAGGAGAAAGGAAGGAAGGAAGAAGGAGGAGGAAGAAGAACAGGAAGGGGAAGCATATTATAATAAATGAACAGGAAAGAGAAGTCGTTATATATAGACTGATAGTGGTTGAGGGAGAGGGAGGGAAGGAAGGGAGATGTTGTTGGTGTCGCATGCCAAAGAGGAGAGAAAAAAGGAAGGAAGAATAAAACTGAGAAAAAAAAAACAAGAAAAGGGAAAAGAAGATTACAGACGAAGAAGAACGAGGTCAAGAAGATAAGGAAGAAAAACGAGGATTTAGAAGCAGAAAACAAGACCGTAAGAATGAAAAAACAAGATAATGAAAAATGAAGAATCGAGAAGAACAAGAAAGGAAAGAATATTATAGACGAACAAGAACAAGAAGAAGAAAACGGCCGGATAATAATGTAAAAGAAGAGGAAAACAAGACAACAAATAGAAGAATGTTGAAAAAAATGTAAGACAACAAAAGAAAAAAATGTAAAGACAGTTAAAAAAAAAAGGAAGAGGAGAAAAACCAAGAAGAAGTGGAGGAGGAGGAGGAGGAGAAGGAGGAGGAGGAGGAATAGGAGTAGTAGGAGGAGGAGGCTTGTTTACTTAGCGTTGCGTGCCCTTCAGATTTCTAGATTATTAGTAATCCATCTGGAGCCTGGAGAGAGAGAGAGAGAGAGAGAGAGAGATGAAGACCATACAAACAAAACAGAAAGATAAAGTAAACATCCTCGATCCATCCTTAATTCAAAATCTCAACTGGAAACTCCATATCTTCTCTCTCACTAAATCAGCTTCCTCGAGGCTGGGCGTTCTGTATCGTCTCCGCCAGTTTTTCTCCCCCCCACACAGATGCTGTTCATATTCAGGGGCCTTGTCCGCCCTCATATGGGGTATGCATCACATGCGGTGGGGGGGCTTCACTCACACAGCTCTCTTGGACAAAGAAGAGTCAAAGGCTCTTCGTCTCATCAACTCCCCTCCTCATACTGACAGTCTTCTACCTCTTAAATTATCTTCTCTCGATATTTTTATGCTGACTGCTCTTCTGAACTTGCTAACTGCATGCCTCCCCCCTCCCGCGGCTTCGCTGCACTCAACTTTCTACTCTAGCTCATCCCTATACTGTCCAAACCCCTTATGCAAGAGTTAACCAGCATCTTCACTTTTTAATCCCTTACACTGGTAAGCTCTGGAACAGCCTTCCTTCGTCTGCATTTCCTCCTGCCTATGACTTGACCTCTTTCAAGAAGAGTGTATCAAGACACCTCTCCACCCGAAATTGACCTCTCTTTTGGCTACTCTTTACTTTTGTCTATTATGGGAGCGGTGAGTAGCGGGCTTTTTTTTTTTTTTTGCACTTTTTTGTTACCCTTGAGCCGTCCCCTTTGTTGTTGTAAAAAAAAAAAACAGAGGAAAGAAACATAAATGATAATGGAAAAGTTTTACGAAGGGAGAAAGAGGGGAGAGGAGAGAGGGGAGAAGGGAAGGGATAAAAGTGATGACGGAAGGGAAGGAGATGGCAGCAGAGATGAAGTAAAAGAAGAGGGAATTTGGGACGCCAGAGAGACGGAAGGAATCAACATGAGGAAGAGAAGATGGAGAAAGGAAATGGAAAACGAAGAAGGGAAGAGGATGAGCAGAAAGAGGAACGACAAGAAACAACAAGCTAGAATGTCAAAAGGAAGAGAAGAGCAAGAGAAAGCAAAAACAGGAAACGAAAACGAGGAGGAGAGAAAGACTGAAAAGAAAGAGAAGAGTATAGGAGGAAAAGAGGAGGGCCACCGTATGAAGGGAGAAGAGAATGAAGTGATAAAGAGGAGACTGTGCCCTTAAGGATCAGGTGAAGGAGGATGCGTGCTTAGGGAGGAAAAGTAAAGGTGGCTACAAAGGAAGAAGGGAGAGGAAGAGAAGAGGAATTAAAGGGGAAGAGGAAGAGCAGAGGGATGAAGAGAGATAGGAAAGAACAGAATGAACAGAGGAATGAACAGAGGAAGAAGAAAGAAAGAAGGACCACACACACACACACACACACACACACACACACACACACACACACACACACACACACACACACACACACACACACACACACACACACACACACACACACACACACACACACACACACACACACACACACATTCCAACTCCTTTTCTTATAACATTCCCTTTCTCTCCTCCTCCTCCTCCCTTTCCTTCTCCTCCTCCTCCTCCTCCCCTTATTCCTCCTCCTACACCTCCTTCTCCTCCTCCTCCTCCTCCTCCTTCTCCTCCTCCTCCTCTCTCTCTCTCTCTCTCTCTCTCTCTCTCTCTCTCTCTCTCTCTCTCTCTCTCTCTCTCTCTCTCTCTCTCTCTCTCTCTTTTTCTCTTCAACAATCAGGAAGACAGCGCTGCAGAATCGTATCTTCCTTGTTCCCTTCCGTGAAAATATTACCGCGTTTTTAAATAGAGGCAAAAAATATCATAATTCTTCAGCGGCAAGTTAATATTTTTTAATCCTCAGACAAAGGAATCGCACGAATAAGATAATGAGGTAGCGTATAGCTCTCAGATCTACGTAATTGACTCCTCTCTATATAATTTCTCTTATATACTTTCCCCCGAGGTACTCTTCCCTGGCGATTGATTTAGTAACTGATTGCCTGAGGGATTCGACTGATACGCAATGTTATCTCTTTCTTTTTCTCTCTCTTTCACTTACTTTCATTCATTTTCTTTCTTTCATTGTTTTCTTATTTTCTTTAATGCATTCCTGTCTGGGTGTTTTTTTTGTTTGCTTGTTTTTTTCCTTCTAGATAGGTAGATAGAAGCGTAGATAGATAGATAGATAGATATATAGATAGATAGATAGATAGATAGATGGACAGATAGGCAAATGGCAGATAGACTAAGCAAGGAATATAGATAAAACGAAAATATTGATAAACCCAAAGATGAAACGGAAAAGAAATCATGAAACACAAGCAGAAATAAAACGAGTAAAGGGAATAATTAAGGAGAGGAAGAAAATAAAAAAAAACAATGCAAGCGATGAAAAAAGAGAGAGAATGAGTGAGAGAGAAAAAGACAAAGACAAGGGGGGGGGGGGGGGAGGTTTGAGCAATATAATTAAGTTTTTACTACGCGTTATGAAGGAAAAAGAGTCCGGGGAAGAAAGAGAGATCCCCTACCACCACCCCATCCCCCCCCCGCCCCGGCCGGCAGATATATAGCATAATGATGTCATTAGAGAGTGTAATCAGCCCCCAATTATAGCCATGCGGAGTAATGCAATTAAGTCGTTTAGAAGCAGAATCACCCATTATCTCCCTAAAGTATTTACTAAGGTTTCCTCTCTATCGTCTCTCTCTCTCTCTCTCTCTCTCTCTCTCTCTCTCTCTCTCTCTCTCTCTCTCTCTCTCTCTCTCTCTCTCTCTCTCTCTCTCTCTCTCTCTCTCTCTCTCTCTCTCTGTCATCATCAGGTGTCCCGTTACCGCCGTTGTTTGTGCAAGAAATTCTCTGTCCGATGTTAGGTGACGCGCGGCCATCTTGGTTGTTTTGGTGTGACGTCACGGTCGGCGCCGCTCACCGCTAGAAGGCAGGGAGACGCTCCTCTGACTGACGTATTTACAGGCACTGAATATAGAGGTCCGTGAAGAGTCGTTGTTCTGTGGGAGGTTAGTTCGGTATCTAGCAAGTGAAAAGAGTGTTGAATGGGAGTTAATCTATATATTAGCATTCACAAACAACGTCCATCGCCATTTTCAGTTTTTTGAGGAGGAAAAGAACTAAAAATAGGTGTTATGAAAGGAAATTGTGCATAAATAAACGATAAATGAGATGAGATTGTGGGAAGTTAGTTCGGGATCTTGCAAGTGAAAAGAGTGTTGAATGAGAGTTAATCTATATATTAGCATTCACAAACAACGTCCATCGCCATTTTTCAGTTTTTTGAGGTGGAAAAGAACTAAAAATAGGTGTTATGAAAGGAAATTGTGCATAAATAAACGATGAGATTAGAATAGCACTGAGGAGGTAATGAAAATAGATCTAAGTTTCAGCATTTGCAGTTAATATCCCACACGTTCTTTTTTTTTTTTTAGGGTGTGAATCGTAAAGGAATAGAGAAATATGAGTCTTTTTCAGCATCAGGGAGGAATAGAGAAATATGAGTCTTTTCAGCATCAGGGAGGAATAGAGAAATATGAGTCTTTTCAGCATCAGGGAGGAATAGAGAAATGTGAGTCTTTTCAGCATCAGGGAGGAATAGAGAAATGTGAGTCTTTTCAGCATCAGGGAGGAATAGAGAAATGTGAGTCTTTTCAGCATCAGGGAGGAATAGAGAAATATGAGTCTTTTCAGCATCAGGGAGGAATAGAGAAATATGAGTCTTTTCAGCATCAGGGAGGAATAGAGAAATATATGAGTCTTTTCAGCATCAGGGAGGAATAGAGAAATATGAGTCTTTTCAGCATCAGGGAGGAATAGAGAAATATGAGTCTTTTCAGCATCAGGGAGCTAAGAACGTCATCAAATAGCTCATCAGTCTCTTATAAGCACTTAAAAACATATTATCACGATTTTCTTTTTAGCGTTGACGGTGAAAAAACAAAGAATAGGTTGAATACAAGTTTTATTCTTTTTTTTTTTTTTTACAGCAATGAACGAAGAAAAATAGAGTTCTTTCGCGTGCACAAAGACCATTTTGATCTTCCTCTATATTTTTCTTTTATATTCTTTTTCTTTTTTTTCTCCTTCAAACATTTATTTCGTCTATTGAGGAAGCGACGCAGTTATTGAGAGAATGATGGTGGTGACGGTAGCGGAGGAGGAGGAGGAGGACGGGGAGGAGGAGGAGGAGGAGGAGGAGGATTAGGAGGAGGAAGCGAAAGCGGACACGAAAGAAAAAAATGGAAAGAAAGAGAAAAGAAGATGAAGAAGGAAAGAATGGGGAAAGGAAATGTATACTGGCGATGAAGGAGAAAGAGGAGGAGAAGAAAGAGGCAAAGGAAAGAAAATAAAAGATAGGAAGATGAGAAGGAGGAGGAGGATGAGGAGAGGAAGGGAAGTGCAGGAAGACATTTTTCTAGTTGTTTTTTTCTTTTCGTTTTCTCTTTTTTTCTTATCCATTGTTCCTCCGACTTCATGGGAATTTAGAGAACATAAAAGCTCTTGAAAAATGACAGCAAATTTTGATTCTCTCTCTCTCTCTCTCTCTCTCTCTCTCTCTCTCTCTCTCTCTCTCTCTCTCTCTCTCTCTCTCTCTCTCTCTCTCTCTCTCTCTCTCTCTCTCTCTCTCTCTCTCTCTCTCTCTCTCTCTCTCTCTCTCTCTCTCTCTCTCTCTCTCTCTCTCTCTCTCTCTCTCTCTCTCTCTCTCTCTCTCTCTCTCTCTCTCTCTCTCCTCTCTCTCTCTCTCTCTCTCTCACTCTCTCTCTCTCTCTCTCTCTCTCTCTCTCTCCCTCTCTCTCTTTGTCTTTCTCTCCTGCTGTCCCTTTCTCGAAATCTCTTCCTCCTTTTTGTCTATTTTTCCTTCCGTCTTGTTTTTCAATTCTACCTTTTTTTCTTTTCTTCTTTGACTCTCTCCTTTCAAACGTCTCAATATTTTCTGGTGTTCCTTCTTCGTTACCTCTTCCTCGTGTCTGTCTTCCTCCTTCCCTCACTTCTCCTTTATTTATCTCGCATTTTCCATCCGGTTTTCTCTTTTCTATGTTTATTTTCCCTTTTCGTTCATCTATCCACTATCCGTGTCATTCTATCGCACTTTCCTTCAATTCCCTTATTTATTTATTTTCTTTTATCCATCCAGTTCACTCTTCCTCTTTATCTCCCACCCTTTCTCCTTGGCCTCTCTTCTTCTTTCTCTTATATGTTCCCTTTTCCCTTTACAATCAGCATCCTTTTCCTCCTCCTCTTTCCCACTCTTTACCCTTATCCTCTCTCTCCTTACCCTTTCTTCAATCATTTCCTTCCTCTTTCCCAGTGTTTCCCTGTTTCCGGTGGTCAAGTTTCGTTTTTGTCCCTTTCTTTCTTTTTGTTTTAAACCTTTCAGACCTTCCTCCTCATCCTCTTCCTCTTCCTCTTCCTCCTATTTCTCCTTTCATGCCCGAGGTTAGAGAAAGGAAAAAAAAGTGTTGGGAGGAATTTTGGAAGTTACTGTTGCGTGATAAGGTTGGTTGTCCTCTTTTTTGTGTGTCTGAGAGAGAGAGAGAGAGAGACCTCCCAAAATTATAAGAGTTATTGGGTTGAAACACGTGACCAAGAGACACTTAATTGAAAAGGAATCGTGACGAGGCTGAAAGGAAGAGAGAGAGAGAGAGAATCATTTTATCATATAACTCTATTTTATATGCTACCAATGGCGCTAAGGGTCTTCAAAACGTGATGAGACGAAAAAGGGAACTTAATAATCCTACTGGGGGACGTGGACCGAATGGAGCGAGCGAAAGTGAAGAGAGAGAGAGAGAGAGAGTACTGGCGAAAGAAAGGGGAGGGAGGGGAGAGGGGCAAAGCGGAAGGGACGTGGCCAGATAAGGTGAGGTCCCGCCTTTGTCACGCTTATCTCCTCCTCGGCCCGCCACGACAGGTATTAATGGACGCCGGGAAATAATAACGCGTCTGTCCCTGCTCCTGCTGCCTGCTGTCCCCTGCTGTCTCCTGCTGAAGATGCCCTAACGTCACTACCGCCACGTCAGCGACTACTACTACTACTACTATTTCTTTCTATTTCTATTTCTACTCCTTTTAATCACGACGTTTTCTATTACTACTATTCCTACTTCTTTCATATTGGGGTGTTCTCTGTTACTACTACTACCACTACTACCACCAATGCTACTACTACAGATCCTTTTTTCTCCTCTCTCCTTCTTCGACTTTTCGTTCCTTCTCTTCTTCTGGGAGTGATTCGTCTTTTTCTGTCTGTTTTCTTTCTTTC
>NC_066542.1:14978081-15115581 GCF_024679095.1 Eriocheir sinensis
AAGCCCTTATCTCCATTACGAGTTATAGGGATTCATCGGAACGTCATTTTAAACTCGAGTTCCGATATCGGATAATTATCACCCCTGCGTTCTGGCGTGTACCTCGAGGCTTACTGGTCCGATGCGCTGGCCGGTGATCCTTTGTATGGAGTTTTGGGCCACCGTCCGAATCCACGTCAGGGCAATCGGCACACAGACCATCCAACTGATCATTTTCTGGATCCTTTTATTAGTGGTTACTCGGGGAAGCTTGCAGAATAGTAACAGTGAAATAGTAATAGTAATCGTAAAATAGGAAAATAATAGTAAAATAGTAAAAAAATAACAGTAAAATAGTATTCCTAGTCAGTTGTTCTTTCATTTTTTTGCGTTAAAGTATTTACAAAAAACAATCATTAGATACTTTGAAAACTTGGTCGTACAATTCCACCACCCCGGTAAAGCACGCAACTACAAGACTCACTCCACCTTGATTCCTCTAAAATGTATTGAGCCTCTGCGTCAAGTGAACGTCTGGCGGTCGAGTGACTTATAAAAAATTAGAAATCATGAAAAAGTGAGAAAGAACCTAAACTCTGCACTCCTCACCGTCCATTCCCTTCCGCAACCAGACATGAGGGGCTTTATCTTATGCCTAATCTGCCATTTTATTCCCCTTTATTTCCCCTTATCTTCTCTTTCATCTCCTCCTCTTCTTTCTCCTGCTGTTTACTCCATCAAAGAAGCGGCGTCCAATTGCCCAAAACTTGCTGAAATTTCCTCCTCCTTGGACCTTCCTCAACCTCATTCCGTCTTGCTGCCTCCTCTTCCCCTTCCTCGCCCCACCCCACCCCACCCGCCTCCTCTCCCTCTCCCCTTCCTCACCTCATCCTTCATTCCATTTCCTCCACTCCACTTTCTTTACTCCCTGCTCTCCCATCCCTCAATCTTTTTTTTCCTTTTCTCCCCTCCCTCTTTCTCTCCCTTCGCCCCTCCCCACTCATTCCTCTTCCCTCACCTCTCCTCTCATTCTTACCTCTTCCCTCGTCTCTCCTCTCATTCCTTCCTCTTCCTTTGCTTCCCTTCCCTCTCCAGCTGGTTTCATCTTTCCTCTCCTCCCTTTTTCTCTTCCCATCCTCTTCCTTTGCCTCTCTCCAGCGTCTTCCATCTTCCCTCTCCTCCCTCTTTCTCCTCCCTTGCCTCTCCAGCGTCTTCCATCTCCCTCCCTCTCCTTTCCTTTCCTCTTCCTTTACCCTTTCTATCCATCACCCCTCTCCTCCCTTCTTTCATTGCATCTCCCCAGCGTCTTCCATCTCACTGCCCTCCTCCCTCTTTCTCCTCCCTTCCCTCTCTCCAGCGCCTTCCATCTTCCCTCTCCTCTTCCTTTTCCTCTTCCCCTTCCTGCTCCTCCTCACCCAAAGCTCTCCGGACCAGATTTCTCTATCCACTCCTAGTCCCTTTGGCCTCCCTTTGGTCTTCCTCTCCTCCGGTCTCGGCGTGAAATGTCTTCTCCTCTCAGCTTTAATGGGCTCTGAGAATGCCACTTGCGTTATTGTGTTTTAATCCTTGTGTTTTTTTTTTTGGGGGGGGGTATATATTCCTCGTGTGTGTGTGTGTGTGTGTGTGTGTGTGTGTGTGTGTGTGTGTGTGTGTGTGTGTGTGTGTGTGTGTTCTTCTCTTGCTAGTTTTCGGAAATGGGTCTAATGGTTTCGTGTTTAATTTGCTCTTTTTGTTGTTTTTGCGGTGTTTTTTGGTTGTTTTTGCTTTTTTTGTTTTGTTTTTTTCTTGTGATTTATTTTTTTTCTCACCACTTTCCGGAAATGACTCTTACGGTTTCGTTTTTTTTGGGGGGGGCTATTTTTTTCTTTTTTCTTTGCCTTTTTTTATTTTCCTTTCCCCTCTTCGTTTCCGTCTTGCGCTTTTCGACTTTTCTCTTTTTTTTTTTCGTTTCGTCCAAAGTTTTCCAGTATATCTTTGTTTGATTCCTTCTCCTCCTCCTTCTCTTCCTCCTCCCTCTCATTCTCCGCTTCCTCCTTCTCTTCCTCTTCCTCTTCTTCCTCCAATGACCTTAATAATTTGACCCTCCTCCTCTTTTATGTTCGGTTTTATTATTTCTCTTTCCTCGTCTTTCTTTCTCCATTATTACTTTTGTATCCCTTTTATCTTCTTTTATCTTTCTTTTATCCTCTCCTTCTCAATCTTTTTCTTTACGTTCTCTTATATTTTTTTATCTGTCTGTATCTTTCCTCTTCTTTTTTTTCCATATCTTTCATCTTGTTTTCTTCCGTGTTTCTTTTTTCTCTTTTCTCTTCCCTTTTCTCCTTTTCTTCCTTCTCTTTGTGTATCTATCTTTCCTTCTCTCTCTCTCTCTCTCTCTCTCTCTCTCTCTCTCTCTCTCTCTCTCTCTCTCTCTCTCTCTCTCTCTCTCTCTCTCTCTCTCTCTCTCTCTCTCTCTCTCTCTCTCTCTCTCTCTCTCTCTCTCTCTCTCTCTCTCTCTCTCTCTCTCTCTCTCTCTCTCTCTCTCTCTCTCCTTTATTCCTTTCTATTTCCAGTTTTCTATTTTTTTGTTTTCTTGTTCTTGATCCTCCATTTTTTCCGTTCCCTCCCTTTCGTTCTAACACATAAATAAACGGACGAACGTATATTTAGCTTATCGTTCGCCCCTTCCACGACAGACATTTAAACTTTCCTCCTTCTGCTAGTCCGTTCCCTTATTTCTTCTTTTCTCTCTTCTCCTTTCTCTCTTCCTCTTGTTTCTATTGCTCTTTTTTTCTTCACTGTTTGTCATGTTTTCTCTTCGTCCTGATGGTCTTGTTCTTCTTGTTCTTCTCCTTCTGCTTCTTCTTGCTCCTATCCTTTCTTTCCCTCTGCATCTTCTACTACTTGTTCTTATAATTTATCTTGTGCTTCTTTTTAGTTTTCGAATACTCTTCCATCCTCCAACACCGCGCCTTCCTCCTCCTTCTCCTCCTCCTCCTCTTCCTCTTATCTCCTCCTCCTTATCCTCCTCCTCCTCCTCCTCCTCCTCCTCCTCCTCCTCCTCCTCTTCCTCTTTCTCCTCCTTCTTATCCTCCTCCTCTTCTCTCGCACCCTCTCTTTTTCCGCTCCGTTTCTCCACTTTATTTACTTCCCTCGTTTGTCATTCAACGCGTGTGTGATGCTCAGACACCCCATTTGTCACCTCTGTGTGTGTGTGTGTGTGTGTGTGTGTGTGTGTGTGTGTGTGTGTGTGTGTGTGTGCGCGTAAGTGTATGCGCACGCTTAGATCCCTTCCACTAATCAACTTACCTTCATTAAATATTCTTTGTTAATATTAGCACAGGTAATACCCTTCCTGATTAATACTGAGGAGAAGGAGGAGGAGGAGGAGGAGGAGGAGGTGGTGATGGTAGAGTAGAAGAAAACGAGTAAGAGGAGTGGAAGGAGTAGGAAGAGGAGGGGAAAGAGGAGGAGGTGGAAGTGGTGATAATGAAGGTGCTGGAAATTAAGGTGGAAGGGAAGAGAAAAAAAAAAAGGAAGAGTGGAAAATTAAATAGGGCGAGGGCGAGGTGGTGCAGGTGAGGGCAATTATTCACAGGTTAATTAATAATTCCAGTGAGTCTTTGTATACTCCCTCTCACCTTCATTTTTTATTCACCCTCAGCTTCACGGTGTCTCTCTCTCTCTCTCTCTCTCTCTCTCTCTCTCTCTCTCTCTCTCTCTCTCTCTCTCTCTCTCTCTCTCTCTCTCTCTCTCTCTCTCTCTCTCTCTCTCTCTCTCTCTCTCTCTCTCTCTCTCTCTCTCTCTCTCTCTCTCTCTCTCTCTCTCTCTCTCTCTCTCTCTCTCTCTCTCTCTCTCTTTTTTTATTTAAACATGTTCAGTACATTAGTACATGGCAGTATTATTTTTCTATGCTAAAGTTCCCCCGACCGTTGGGGAGCCATTTTAAAGCTTCTGCCGATTATATTATACAATTATATACATGTTTACGGTGGGTGTAGGTGTAGCCACCAGTGGGAAACAACCTTCATCTGCTGAGTGGACAGTTGTGTTACGTCCACATCAGCAGTGAGGTTGTTCCACCACACCACCGCTGCGATGGAGAAGGCACGTTGGTGGGTGCTAGACCGGCCCTTGGCACTTCCAGGAGGGAGGCGTTGCTCAGCACCGTTCTCGTGCTGCGCTCAGACCTCCTCCAGGTAGCCCTTAGGTCCGTCAGGTGGGTCTCTCTCTCTCTCTCTCTCTCTCTCTCTCTCTCTCTCTCTCTCTCTCTCTCTCTCTCTCTCTCTCTCTCTCTCTCTCTCTCTCTCTCTCTCTCTCTCTCTCTCTCTCTCTCTCTCTCTCTCTCTCTCTCTCTCTCTCTCTCTCTCTCTCTCTCTCTCTCTCTCTCTCTCTCTCTCTCTCTCTCTCTCTCTCTCTCTCTCTCTCTCTCTCTCTCTCTCTCTCTCTCTCTCTCTCTCTCTCTCTCTCTCTCTCTCTCTCTCTCTCTCTCTCTCTCTCTCTCTCTCTCTCTCTCTCTCTCTCTCTCTCTCTCTCTCTCTCTCTCTCTCTCTCTCTCTCTCTCTCTCTCTCTCTCTCTCTCTCTCTCTCTCTCTCTCTCTCTCTCTCTCTCTCTCTCTCTCTCTCTCTCTCTCTCTCTCTCTCTCTCTCTCTCTCTCTCTCTCTCTCTCTCTCTCTCTCTCTCTCTCTCTCTCTCTCTCTCTCTCTCTCTCTCTCTCTCTCTCTCTCTCTCTCTCTCTCTCTCTCTCTCTCTCTCTCTCTCTCTCTCTCTCTCTCTCTCTCTCTCTCTCTCTCTCTCTCTCTCTCTCTCTCTCTCTCTCTCTCTCTCTCTCTCTCTCTCTCTCTCTCTCTCTCTCTCTCTCTCTCTCTCTCTCTCTCTCTATCTCTCTCTCTCTCTCTCTCTCTCTCTCTCTCTCTCTCTCTCTCTCTCTCTCTCTCTCTCTCTCTCTCACACACACACACACACACACACACACACACACACACACACACACACACACACACATCGTTCAATCAAAACCCAGCGCCATTTGAAACCATTTAATTACAACTTCGAACTTATGCAAATGTCAGATCCATTTATTATATCCCTCCCCCTTTCCCTCCCTCCTTCCTTCCCTCCTCCCTCCCTTCCCACGCACCCACCTATCCCCCCTCACCCGCCTGTCATTCTCCATCCATCTGCCCTGCCGTCCCTCTCTCTCCCCCTCTTCTTCTTCCCCTCAGGGCGGAAAATAATGCACTGGTCTGGAAGGCAGGTAACCAGTGTGAAATTAGTTCGGGAGAAGCGAAGTGGCATAGGAAAGAGGAAACATGTTGATGGAAAGAAGGAGGAGGAGGAGGAGGAGGAGGGGGAAGGATTAGGGATTAGGAGGAGGAGAAGACGTGTGAACTGGTGTCGTTGGAAGATATTACCGTTGTTGTTTTTGTTCTTGTGGGAATGGTGATGACGACGGAGAAAATGAGGAAGAAAAGGAGGAGGCGGTGAAGGATTAGGAGGAGGAGGAGAAGACGTGTGAACTGGAGTCGTTGAAAGATTTTAGCGTTGTTGTTTTCGTTCTTGTAGCGTTGGCAATGGTGATGGTGATGATGATGACGAAGAAAAGGAAGAGGAAGATGGTGAGGGAGATTGGAGTGCTGGGAGAGTGGATGAGGGAGAGTGTGGAGAAGGAAGAGAGATAGAAGATTATGGTACAAGGAGAGTGGAAAAGGAAGTGGGAAAGGGAGAGTATGGTACAGGGAGAGGGAAAGGGAGATTATGGTACAGGGAGAGGGAAAGAGAGATTATGGTACAGGGAGAGGGAAAGGGAGATTATGGTACAGGGAGAGTGGAAAAGGAAGAGGGAAAGGGAGATTATGGTACAGGGAGAGGGAAAGGGAGATTATGGTACAGGGAGAGTGGAAAAGGAAGAGGGAAAGGGAGATTATGGTACAGGGAGTGGGAAAGGGAGATTATGGTACAGGGAGAGTGGAAGGGAGAGGAAAGGAGATTATGGTACAGGGAGGTGGACAAGGAAGAGGAAGGAGATTATGGTACAGGGAGGTGGAAAGGTAGAGGGAAAGGGAGATTATGGTACAGGGAGTGGGAAAGGGAGATTATGGTACAGGGAGTGGAAAGGAAGAGGAAGGGAGATTATGGTACAGGGAGAGAGGAGATTATGGTACAGGGAGGTGGAAAGGGAGAGGGAAAGGGAGATTATGGTACAGGGAGAGTGGACAAGGAAGAGGGAAAGGGAGATTATGGTACAGGAAGAGTGGAAAAGGGAGAGGGAAAGGGAGATAATGTTGCAAGGAGAGTGGGAAAGGGAGATTATGCTACAGGAAGAGTGGATAAGGAAGAGGGAGAGGGAGATTATGTTGCAGGGAGAGTGGGAAAGGGAGATTATGGTACAAGGAGAGTGGAAAAGGAAGAGGGAAAGGGAGATAATGTTGCAGGGGAGAGTGGATGAGGGAAGGCGAGGGCAGGTGGGTCGTAGTGGCTTTCTGAGTGGGTAGTATAACGTAAAGGTGAGAGCTGCTTGCTGGAGGTTCTCGGCGTCCTCTCCTTGCCTTCGTCGGTGCTCGTTCAGATTCTTTTTGCCTCGGAACCAATGATGTCGAGGTGATTGCTTTCTGTGTGCGTGTGCGTGTGTGTGTGTGTGTGTGTGTGTGTGTGTGTGTGTGTGTGTGTGTGTGTGTGGGTGGGTGGGTGGTAGGTGATGAATAAAAGACGTGATCGGTGCTGTGGGTGCAATTCCACGATGGTGTTTGTGGGGAACTGTGTGTGGGGTGGGTGGGGAAGGGAAGACGTGATGTGTAAAAATAAGGGTGGTGATCGTACTTGTGGTGTTAATGGTGCCAACGATTGATAGTAATGGTGGTTATGGTGATGCTGATGGCCGCGGTGGAGGTGGTAATGGAGGAGGTGATGGTGGTGGTGATAGAGATGGGAATAGAGCTTCAGAAGGCTATTATTTCTGTCCCATTACGAGAGTTTTAAGCCTCTTCAGGAGAAACAAACAGAGAGAGATGGGAAATGGGGTGAGAAGGAACGGGAGACACAGGGAAGTAGGTAGTAGATGTATAGCAAAGACAATTAAGACTAGAATATCTTGGTTAAGGACAATAATAATTAATGGGAGAGAGTGAGATTGGAAAATAATGTATGGAAACTATGGAGAAAAAAAGGAAGTAAACGGCATCAATTACATACACGAATTTTGTTTTTGTTTTTTAGTGTCGCTTGAAAAATGGCAAATTAGGGCAAGGAAGGTGAACATCGCGTGACTAACTTCATTGAAATAGAGAGGAAGACGAACTCGATTAAGGGGGGCGACTACGGGGGGTCTTCCAAGGCATTTAAAAGATAGATAGAAAAAAAATAACTTAATTGAAATGTAAAGATGAGTAACGATAGAAACAGAAAAGTAGCCTGGGTCGTTATTTTCAAACACCTTTACCTCTCTCATTAACAATTTCTAAAGCCCCAAAAGAATATTAATCGCGTTCACATCAGTGCCCTTTCTCGTCCATGGTACAGAAGTTTCGGCAAACCACAACCATGTTCATTAAAGTACCCAAGTAAATGCCCACAACTCTAACGAAGGCCTTGTTAAATGTCGGTGTGTTATAAAGCTCCGAAAAGTTAGAGAATAAGCGGCCTGATTGAAATATGAAAAAAAAAGACTAGATTAATTGAAATATGAAGAAGACTGATTGAATTATGAAGAGGTGGGAGCCGTTGCAAAGTCATTCTCTTTAATCATCTATACTTGACAAGACTGGATCCCTGTTTTTCACTTCGTATCTCTTCCCCTCAACCCCCTTCCACTTCGCCCCCCGCCCTCCTAACTATGTAGCTTTAAACCTCATTACAACCCCCCTCCTTCCACTCCATCCCTCCCCTGCACCCTTTTTACGACAGTGCATCTCTTTCGTTCACCTCTCCTCCACCCCCTCCTCTCCACCCACCCCCTTCCCTCATTACTCCCCCCTACCTCCCCCCTCCCCTGGCACTTTGTATCTAAAAACTCGATTATTCACCCCCCGCTTTGTGCCCTTTATCAGTTCTCCCTCCCCCCCTCCCCCCCTCCCCCCTGACTATTTCCTCATCACCCCCACCCACCCTCTCTCACCCCACCCTCTTTACATTAATCGTCCCCCCCCATCCCCCTCATACGAACACTATATGATTTTCCGGCCTCCCATCTCTCATCTCCGCCCTACCTCCTCCCCCCCCACCTCATGCATCTCCGAGCTCCTGACCATTAGCTGTGTTAACGACCCCTCCTTAACTACCCTTCCCCACCCCTTCCTCGCCCCCCCCAACCCTCCCTCAAACACCCACGCACGCTGCCTTGTTTAATTTCCGCCCACCACGCACCCATCAACACACACACACACACACACACACACACACACACACGCACACACACAGACAAACAGGCCTTAACGCTGCCTCTAAGACTAGTGGAGGACACGGTCGTTAATTGAAGTGTTGAGAACTGATCGCTTTGGTGGGGACGAACGAGGAGGAGGAGGAGGAAGAATAGAAGGACACGGAAGAGGACGAGGATGAGGATTAGGAGGAGGAGGAGGAAGAGCAGAAGGAGGAGAAGGCATAAGGGGCTCTAGCATCCCTCAGACTGAAGGGAAGAGGAAGCCCTTCATTAGGGGTACCAGAACTACCCTGCATATTCATGTCGAAAGGAAGGGATGAAGAGAGAGAGAGAGAGAAAGAGAAGGGGGTAATCAGAAAGGGAGGCCGATAATGGTTGCAGTGGGGCTTGGAAATGGTGGTGGTGATGGTGATAGTGGTGGTGAGGAAAGGGAAGGAGATGGGAGTGAGGAATGGATGTTTGGAATGAGGAGACGTGGCTGAGAAAGGCGGAATGTGTGTGTGTGTGTGTGTGTGTGTGTGTGTGTGTGTGTGTGTGTGTGTGTGTGTGTGTGTGTGTGTGTGTGTGTGTGTGTGTGTGTGTGTGTGTGTGTTACGGATCCCTCGCCTTGGGTTTCATTTCCATCTCTTCATTTATCTTCTTTTAATCCTCCGACACCTCAACCTCCTCCTCCTCCTCCTCCTCCTCCTCCTCCTCCTCCTCCTCCTCCTCCTCCTCGTCCTTACTCCACTCCTTTCCTCTCTCCTCCTTTTTCCTTTCTCTGAAGTCTTTCCATTTTTCTTCCGTCCCTTCACCTCCATTTTTCCTTTCTTGAGTCTTTTTTTATTTGATTTTCCTGGATCCTTTACTTTATTAATTATTTTCCTTTAACTCCATTTTGTCTTTACTGCTGAATTTTCCTTACATTGCCTCTTCTCTCCTTTATCCTGTTCTTCACTTCTTTCCTCTCTTTCTCTTTCATCCTCCGTGTTGTCTCTTTTTAGCCTCTTTCAGCTCTTCTTTTATTGTCTGTTAAGTTTTCTGTCTTTTCTCCTTCCAGTATCTGCTCAGGTTAATCTTAATGGTCCTTCTCTTCTCTTCCTCCTAATCTCTTCCGGGAACTTATCTTGCGTCTTACATTTTCTTCTTTGTCTTCTTTCGTTATCCTTATTCCGTGTTTCATCTCTTTAGCTTCCTCTTAATTCCCTTTCTTGTGACCTTTCAATCTTCACTTTTTAGCTTTCTCTTAGCTCCTTTTTTAGTGGTCTTTCATTCTTCACTTTTTTAGCTTTCTCTTTCTTCCCTTTCTTGTGGTCTTTCAATCTTCACTTTTTTAGCTTTCTCTTAGTCTCCTTTCTAGTGTTTTTTCATTCTTCACTTTTCAGCTTTCTTTTTCCTCTTTCTAGTCTTGTTTCATTCTCCTCTTTTTTAGCTTTCTCGTAATTCTCTTCCAACTGGTGTTTCATTCTTCTTTGTATCTCTTTATTAATTTCCTTTCCGTTAATATTTACTTCAGTGTCCTTTAATTAACTCTTCATTATCGTTCCAGCTTCTTCTCATTTTCTTCGCAACGTCTTATTTTTCTCTCCTCATGTCCTTTTAATTTCCTGTGAGTCTGCTTCGGTGCCCTCATAAATAACTTCTTAATTATTGTTGCAGTGTTGTCTTTGTTTCAGTTGAGTGTTTTCATCGCTTATACTTTCTCCCAGCTATTTCTTTTCATTTTTCCAGTCTCCTCATAGTGTTCCAGTCTCCTATTTGTTACCGTTTCAGGTTGTTATGTCACTCGCTGAAAGGTAGTTGAGTAAATTACGTTACACAGTTGCCTAGCAGTAGAATGCTAGTACAACGGGGTCTCATTGTACTAACATTTCACCCCTAGACAATTGGTAACTTCATTCACTCGACTACTTTCAGCGCGTGACGTAACAGGTGTCTTCAGTCACCTTCTAACTCTTTTTTATCATTCTTCATCCTCCGCATATCTATCGTCAGCATCCTTTCATATTAGTGCTCTCCCAGTATCTCTAGACCCATATTCTTTAACCTGTTGGCGCCTAAGAACACACATTTGACAGGGCTTTTTGCAGGCGTATGACCGTTTGACATAACTTCTGTACCATGAACGAAAAACCACACTCATGAGAACCCGATTGATCTCCTTTCGGTCTTTATAAGTTGTTAATGTAAGAAGCGGAAGCAACTGAAAATACCCAACATTGTTTCTTTTCCATTCCCTTATCAAGATTCCGTAGGTCTTCCCACATGTTGTAGTGTCCTCTTACCTTACTCTCAGTGGCCTCCTGGTGTTTCTAATCTCCCTCCGGCCATATATTAGTATTCTTCACCTCGATACACGGTTTCCTCTTCGAGCCCTGCAGGTGTCCCTCGAGTGGGCGGGAAAGTAAGTTATCACGTCGCCTTCTTTCAGGACAGCAGACAGGTCGGTGTTCTCAGACGCTTCCGCCTCTCACATTAACTATTTTAAAAGTCCGAAAATGAAATTAATCGCGTTCTCATGTTTTTTTTAAAGTTTATTATACAGAGGCTTTGACAAATTCGCACCAGGGTCATTGAGCAAGCCATAAAAATCCTCAAAACTCCTACGAAAGCCTTATAAATTGTGTGTGCTCAAGCGCCTAAATGCCTATTATTAAGATAATTGCCCTTAGGAAGCCGTGCGTTGCTCTCAGCACAGAATAATTCCCGTGCAGGCTTTCTTCCCTTCTGTTTCTTAATTAATCAGAGAAACAGCGAGAAACGTGCAATGTTGGTGTCCGTCTTCATTAAATGTGTCTTGTGCGGAATAATGACAACGTGTGTACCCGTAATGAACGCCAATTTGCCGGAGAGAAAGTGGGTCCGGTGAGCCATTTTTCTTTCCCCGACTGACAGCTTGGTGACATTTGACGGAAATTTATATCCGATAAATAAATGTTGAAACTCGACCTCTGTTAATTAAATTGCCACGTCCAGTATTTATATTATGATTTTTTTTATTACCGGCGTGTTTGTTTTGTGTGTATTTATTTATTTATGTCTGTCTGTATGATCTTTTGTTTATTTGTCTGGCTGGCTGTCTCCCTGTCTGTCTCTCAAGCTATTTATACTCTTCTCTCTCTCTCTCTCTCTCTCTCTCTCTCTCTCTCTCTCTCTCTCTCTCTCTCTCTCTCTCTCTCTCTCTCTCTCTCTCTCTCTCTCTCTCTCTCTCTCTCTCTCTCTCTCTCTCTCTCTCTCTCTCTCTCTCTCTCTCTCTCTCTCTCTCTCTCTCTCTCTCTCGAGTAATGAGGAAAAATCTCGCGGCCCTTCAATTTTATCCATAACGGAGGACCGCCATGCCATTTCCTCCTCCTCCTCCTCCTCCTCCTCCTCGTCCTCCTCCTCCTCCACAACCATTATCATTACTTTCAACACGACTACGACCACCTCCAGAATCATCTCCTCCTCCTCCTCCTCCTCCTCCTCTCGTGACTACAGGTAAGCAGGTCACACGTGGATAATGAGGCTTTGATTGCACCTACGCGCTCTTTGATTCAGCGGCAGCTTTCAGTAATGTGTGGAGGAAAGTGAAAGGCAGGGATGATGAATGGCCTTGTTGCGTCTCCGGGAGCTGTAGGGAGAGAGAGAGAGAGAGAGAGAAGAAGAAAGAGAAGAAGAGATAAATATAACATAAGGAATCGTCACGTCCAACTCTTTGATCCGGGATAGAGATGAGTGAGTCCTTTGCGCCACTCAACGATTTCTAAGCGAGTTGCAAATATCACCTGTTGTTTACTCTCTCTCTCTCTCTCTCTCTCTCTCTCTCTCTCTCTCTCTCTCTCTCTCTCTCTCTCTCTCTCTCTCTCTCTCTCTCTCTCTCTCTCTCTCTCTCTCTCTCTCTCTCTCTCTCTCTCTCTCTCTCTCTCTCTCTCTCTCTCTCTCTCTCTCTCTCTCTCTCTCTCTCTCTCTCTCTCTCTATCTATCTATCTATCTATATCTATTTCGCTGGGTTTCAGGTAATCAAAACAGCTTACAACGGACTAATAGACGTAAAATTTGAGCAACCAGCATTTTCCACACTATTAGACCTTTTTCTTTTATCATTTCCCATCCCTCCTCTTCCCTCCACTCCCCTCCCCTCCCCTCCGTCTCCCCACCCCTCCCCTCCCTGCCCCTTCTCTACTAAGCCTTGACCCCAATCTCCTCCTCTCTCTTCCTCCCTCCATGAACGATTCTTTCTCTTTGTTCTTTTATCTCCTCTCCACCCCCTTTTACTCCATTCTTTCCCTCCACATTTTACTGTCCCTCCAACTTCCCTCTTCGATTTCTTCTTTTTCCCTCCACAGTTTCTATCCTCCTCTCTCCGTCTTTTTTATCTTCGTTTCCTCCTCCACTACCCATACTTTAAATCCTTCTTTTCTTCTCTTTTTTTTGTTTTTATTACTTATTCTTTTGTTTTATCTTCGTTCTTCAGTATTCTGCATCGTCCCTTTTCGTTTACGTTTCCTTCCTTTCGTCAGACCGCATTGCCTCCCTCTCTCTTCTTTTCCATCTCTCTTTTCTATTTCTTCCTCATTCTTCTCCTACTTTCTTCGTGTCTCTTCTTCTTTTCCTTTGCCTTTCATTCCCTTCTCACTTTCTTCCTAGTTCCCTCGCTGCTGTAGGCGTGAAGGAAGGGAAAAAGAAATATTCGTCCGACACTGAATTAAATAAGAGAAACATTTTGAAGGAATTGTAGTTGAGGAAGGGAAAAAGAAACACCCACACACACCTACACAAACACACACACACACACACACACACACACACACACACACACACACACACACACACACACACACACACACACACACACACACACACACACACACACACACACACACATACACACACCTACACAAACACACACCTACACAAACACACACACTACCAGACCCTCCTCCCTTCTTTTCTTCTGTTCCCTCGCCTGCCACTCCCTCGTCCCTTTCTTTCTACTTTTCCTAGTTTCCTTTCTTCTATTCCCTCACCTTCTCCTCCCTTCTTTCTTTACTATTTTCCCCGGGTCCCTTCTCTTCTTCTCTTTCCTTTCTTTCCATTCCATTCCTCTCTTCATACTCTCCTCACGTCCCCTTTTTTTCTCTTCCCTTGTTTTCTCTTCCCTCCTTCCTCTCTTATTTTTTCATGTATCCCTTCTTTCCATCGCTTTCTATTGCATTCTCATTCCCTTCCCTCCCCGACTCCACGTCTCAGCTTCCCGCCAGCGTAATGTAAGGCGGTGTGAGACGAAGTAATAATTTTTAGCACCGCTCATAATCGAAAGCCTTTGAAAACCCAAACTGAGTGCGTCACGGGGGCAGTTTCCGAGTCGACTGCGAAATGCGAAAAAAAGGGAAAGATAGATTTGGGGAATGCGTTGTAGACTCGAAATGAATGCGTCCGTATTCGCCTCTGACTTCCTCCGTTGTTCAGTTTGATAAAGTTGGCATAGGTGGGCGTGAGGCGTGTAAAGAAAACGGAGTGTGAGGGTTTCTTACGTGAGCTGTTTATAGTGTGGGTGACTGTAGGGGCTGGGTGAGGGAGGTGGAGGAGGATCTAGGAGTGTGTGTGTTTGTGTGGTGTGGGTGTTTTTTTCCTTCTCGACTATAATTCCTTCAAACTGTTCTCGTATTTTAATTCAGTGTCGGGTGAATATTTCTCTTTCCCTCCCTTCACGCCTACAGTCTCGAAATTAATATCATTTGAACGTTTTCCTATTTTTAATTCCGGTTTTAAAGCTGATTGTTGGTCACATATTTCTCTTCCTTTCAAACAGTTCGCTGAAGTGGGACGAGATTTACTGTTTGACCTGCCGGAGGAGAAGGAAAATTTAATATGTAGTAGTGGGCGATCGCGAGTCTCACACACACACACACACACACACACACACACACACACACACACACACACACACACACACACACACACACACACACACACACACACACACACACATAAAGGCTTATATGGGGTATTTTTCAGCATCGCCAGAAAGGATGGGGAGGGGATGAGGAGGGAGAGAGGGAGAGAAAGAGAGGAAGAGGGAAGGAGGGAGAAAGGGAATAGGGAGAAACGAATGAGGTTAGTTGTTTCTGGCTTCTGACAAAGTATTATTATTATTATTATTATTATTATTATTATTATTATTATTATTATTATTATTATTATTATTATTATTATTATTATTATCCGCTTTACCTGACTTTTCTTCCCTCCTGTACGATAATGCCTGAGTCAATTGGGGCCAACGGATGTACGATATTCTCTCTCAAGCTGACAAACCTGCCAGATGCACGACAACCTTTCCTCCCCAACCATGAACACACATATAACCCGCGGGTCGACTTGTTCCGGCAGTGACCTCAGCCCGTGATATTTCAAAGCCCCGAGCGACCGAACCGCGTAACTGCTCCGGGGATGAAAAATTATCGCTATAAAATCTAAAAGGACCAGAAATAATTTGTTTTTTTATCTCCCTAATTTTTAGCCAGAAAGATTAATGGTCGGAGCGGTGATGGAATGGATTTAATTTACTTTTTATAACAAACTTTCGGAGGATGACATTAACCTGTGTGTGGAAGGGAATGACGATTTTAATGTGATGGAAGAGAACAATGGAAGGGAATTTGGACCTTGCAGGTTACGATGGTTCAGTGATTGTAATAACAGTTGTAGTAGTAGTAGTTGTAGTAGTAGTAGTAGTAGTAGTAGTGGTTTGTAGTAGTAGTAACAGTAGTAGTTTGTAGTAGTAGTAGTAGTTTGTAGTAGTATTAGTAGTAGTAATAGTAGTAGTAGTAGTAGTAGTAGTAGTAGTAGTAGTAGTAGTAACAGTAACAGTAGTAGTAGTTTGTAGTAGTAGTAGTTTGTAGTAGTAGTAATGGTAGCAGTAGTAGTAATAATAGTAGTAGTAGTAATAGTAATAGTAGCAGTTGGAGGAGGAGTTCAACCAAAGTGTTCCTCTGGCCCATTGGCTGCTCTTGTCAGGTCTCTCTTGATTGACTTAATCGGCTGGATTTTTCTCTAGGCCTCTTAGAAGCTGTCTGTCAGTTACGCATACTCTCTTTTTTTTTTTTTTACGTCATGGCCTATTGCGCCGGTAGGCTTCATCCCGCTGGATCCTGATGGTCGGTCTAAGGCTTCTTCCCGGTGGGGCCTGATGGTCGGCCCAGCCCGTTCTGGCGCAGGCGAGTGTTTATAGTGGCGCCATCTTGCATTGGCTCATGATGCCCTCCCGGAGCTCATCTTTAATCCTAGAATCTAGAGTCCGGGTTGATAAGTGGTCTTCTGGACAGCATGTGGGTAGTTTTAAGCCACTCGGCGGCGGCTGAAAAATCTCAGCTTGGTGGCACCGGTCGGGGATTGAACTCGCTATCCATTCAGCCACCGCCTCCCCGTTACAACATGTATCTATATTATTTGCCTTAGCTCAAATGTAATGCAATATAGGCAGTTTAAGTTGACGCCATCAGACGCAGCAGCAGTTATAACACTCACACGTTTGTAGAAAAAAAAAATATATATAGATATATATATATATATATATATATATATATATATATATATATATATATATATATATATATATATATATATATATATATGTATGTATATTATGACGATTATAAGAGAAATAACTGCTCCGAAATGTGAGTATTGCTTTTTACATATTGTATAGCTGGGGAACGGGGAGGAATGAGTGGCTGCGAGGTAAAAAAAAAAAAGAGCTCATTAATAAACGAGGAATGATTAGCGTGCTTATTACTAGCCCTAATAACATATGACTAATATTGTGATGCAGAATAATCTGTTCTGGTGGAGTATAAATTTGGGATGTTCGCATTGTGCACCATGGAAGCAGTTGAGTAATGTAAACGTGGCTGGCTGTTTCCGTGGAGTATATCGCGTCACAGCCGAGGGGACGCTCCTTCCGTAACACACTATCTATAAACATGTAAACTTGATGGCATTCTGATGGAAACCTTGCTGAGAACACTTTTGCTGATGAGTCTGCTGGTTCTAAACGTGACAGGACTTTTCCAGAGACTTATGTTGTTCAACTAAAAACATTTTCTCTATAACACAGGATTTCTTGCGTAGGCATTATTCAACTTCTTTCAATAGAAGACCATCAAAACAGAAAGTACACGACTCCAGACTGGAGGCTGCAGAGCGCTTAACCTCAGACCTTGCTATCATTTCCGATTGGGGCAGAAGGAACCTTGTGTCCTTCAATGCCTCAAAAACTCAATTTCCCCACCTATCAACTCGACACAATCTTCCAAACACCTATTCCCTATTCTTCGACAACACTCAGCTGTCACCTTCTTCAACACTAAACATCCTCGGTCTATCCTTAACTCAAAATCTCAACTGGAAACTTCACATCTCCTCTCTCGCTAAATCAGCTTCCTCGAGGTTGGGCGTTCTGTATCGTCTCCGCCAGTTCTTCTCCCCCGCGCAGTTGCTATCCATATACAGGGGCATTGTCCGCCCTCGTATGGAGTATGCATCTCACGTGTGGGGGGGCTCCACCCACACAGCTTTTCTGGACAGAGTGGAGGCTAAGGCTCTTCGTCTCATCAGCTCTCCTCCTCCTACTGATAGTCTTCTATCTCTTAAATTCCGCCGCGATGTTGCCTCTCTTTCTATCTTCTATCGATATTTCCACGCTGACTGCTCTTCTGAGCTTGCTAACTGCATGCCTCCCCCCCTCCCACGGCCCCGCTGCACACGACTTTCTACTCATGCTCATCCCTATACTGTCCAAACCCTTTATGCAAGAGGTAACCAGCATCTTCACTCTTTCATCCCTCACACTGGTAAACTCTGGAACAATCTTCCTTCATCTGTATTTCCTCCTGCCTACGACTTGAACTCTTGCAAGAGAAGGGTATCAGGACACCTCTCATCCCGAATTTGACCTTGCTTTTGGCCACCTCTTCTGGTTCTTTTATGGGAGCAGCGATTAGCGGGCTTTTTTATTATTGTTTTTTTTGTGCCCTTGAGCTGCCTCCTTTGTTATAAAAAAAAAAAAGCTCAAGAAAGCTACTGGAAACAATGCTCAGTAAACTGCAATGTTGTCTAATTGCTAAATACGAACATTTGGAGGCTTCTTTTTATACGAAAAAATTGTTTGTTTTAATCAGTCACGCAAGTGATTATGATAGAAATATAAACATTCTGGAGCTGTGCTTTCACTCATGCTCGTCATAACTTCTTTTTTGTTGTTTTATCGAAATTTCTCAAAATATGTGAGCACTACAATCACTGCTAAGTCTAATGGTGCCAATTATAGCTGTATCTTCTATAAAACATAGTAGTAGTAGTAGTGGTAGTAATAGTAGTAGTAGTAGTAGTGGTAGTAATAGTAGTAGTAGTAGCAGCAACAGCAGAAGTAGTAAAAGTAGTAATAGTGGTAGTTGTGGTAATTGCGAGGATTTTATTAAGAATACGTTCCATTATCCAAATGATAAGAAACGCAATCAGTAATATTGCCTCGAGGGACAACCACAAAAGATTCAGTGTTTCCGAGGACACTGAAGCAAGATCCATCGCCTTTAATCCCCTGATGTTCTTTTGTCTGCAGCAGCGAGGAGGGAAGGCGCCTCGTGAGGGGCTTCAAGTGTCTAACCTGTCCATCAGTTGAGAGCAATCACACTTTCTTGGGTTTCCCTCCCACCCTCTTTGGGAATTTATTGCCGCCAACAAAAGTTTACCGAAAATGTTTTGTTCTCGTCTCGCAGTACTGGTTTTCGAACTTTTTTTTATCCTCTTGACAGATTAAGAAGTCCCTTTAATATCTACAGAGTGTAAGATATTGCCTATATAGTATTGCTTAACCCAAAGCTTTTTTAATATTTTGGCATCCATAACTATGACAAAAAATATTATGTTCCTTCTATCTTTATCAGCTCCTTTTTATTTACATCTTCCATCATTCTTTTTTTTTTCCATTGACAATTATAATTCGTGATTTGTCTTCCAGTGTAATTTTTCAATAAATGGTATAGATATTCTGTTTATTTATTAAAGAATAGAGTATAACATTTTTCTGACCCCTTTTAAATGATAAGTTTCGTTATTTATGAATATAAGTTTCCTCCTTTTATCCCCCTCGAAAGGCTAGAGAAATCCAATACAAACTGCAATAAAAACACCACCATCACTTTCCTTCCGACGCCCATACATTTAGTTTCCCTGTTTTCAACAATACCAAAATTTTACAACAGTCATTCTTCTCCGCCGCAGGTCGATGCTCATTTGTTTTCGGGGAGGGAGGCGACTCGATAATCCTCCCCTCCAAAACACGGCAAGGTTTCGACGTCTATTGATTCGATGTCAGCGTAAGTACTCTATTGGATTCAGCCAGCCTTTTATCTCCGTCTCAGTGATGGATTATTATTCAAAGCGGAAGCGGATTCTCATCTACTTTTTTTCTAATGCTCTGTGTTGAGAATTCATTCCTCTTCCATTGTGTTCAGAGGACCGTAAATTTCCTGGTAGGGTGATTGGTGTACGTCTGTTTTTCCTTTCCCTTTGTTATGGTAGGAGAGATGAAGGGTCTCTCTCTCTCTCTCTCTCTCTCTCTCTCTCTCTCTCTCTCTCTCTCTCTCTCTCTCTCTCTCTCTCTCTCTCTCTCTCTCTCTCTCTCTCTCTCTCTCTCTCTCTCTCTCTCTCTCTCTCTCTCTCTCTCTCTCTCTCTCTCTCTCTCTCTCTCTCTCTCTCTCTCGACTACAGAGAGAGTATGTATATTCATTCGTGGACATTTATCATTTTCTATCCGTTCCCTTTTATGTATGCGTATAAATTTCTACATGAATGCAACAATAGATAATAATGAGTCATTTCATGGTCGTCATCAAGGGAGCCAATTGGCCATTAATACCGTTGGGGGGAAGGATTGAAATGATGAGAAATAATTCACAATAACGACATTTTATTTTTATCCAATGCTCATGCGCTGCCTGTACTACGCGCGATATATAGCCTCCCTGCACCCCCCTCCCTCCCTCTTTCTCTCTCTTTATCTATCTATATCTATCTATATATCTGTCTGTCTGTCTGTTATCTCTATCTACCTATCTATCTATCTATCTGTGTCTGTGTATGTTTCTGTGTGTATCCATTTTTATATTCCTCACCACCACCACCACCACCATTTATCTATCTATATCTATCTATCTATCTGTCTATCTGTTTATTATCTCTATCTATCTACCTATCTATCTATCTATCTATGTGTGTATGTTTCACTGTGTATCCATTTTTATATTCACCACCACCACCACCACCACCAACAACAACAACAACAACAACAACAACAACAACAACAACAACAACAGCACAGTGAGGCCCCGTATGAGTATTTTCACCCTCCGTATGTTAATTGGATGTCAGAGTCCCGGTAAATGTTTTGAATTGTGCGCCCGATGCCCCGTCCATCCATCCTCGCCGCCGCCCACTGCTTCGTCTATATTTTTGATGCGTCTATTCATTCCTTTGTGCTGGCTAACATTGATTAAACTTTTACTGTTATTTTTTTTTTATTTGTAGTTTGAATAATGTTGGTTGATATCATTAGTAGTAGTATTTCATCGCTATTATTAGTATCATTGTATTGTATTTGATTATGACTTGTACTTTGATAATGTACGGATAACACCTCTCGTACTATCACTACTACTACTACTACTACTACTACTACTGTTGGTGTTTAGTGAGTGTTCTTATGCTAATTGGTTCACGGATAGAGAAAAGTCAACAATTGGTGACCCTGGAGTGACTTGCTTGCTACACTACTACTACTACTACTACTACTACTACTGCCAACACCTCAGTCCACTTCTCCAATCCCCCTCACTTTGTCTAATTCAACCCCTTCCAATAAATAGGGAGTGAGGCGCAGCGATTGCAATCTCGTTATCGTAATGGGCGACAGCTAATGGTTGTTGTTGTTGTTGTTGTTGTTGTTCATGTTGTTGTTGTTGTTGTTGTTGTTGTTGTTGTTGTTGTTGGGTTGGCGGATGGTAGAAGGAGATGAGGAGGAAGCTGAAGAGAAGGAGAATCAGCAGGAGCAGCAGGAAGAGTAGCGAAAGGATGAGCAGGAATAGAGGAGGTAAAGGAGGACGATGACGACGAGGAGGACAAGGACAAGGACGAGGAGGAGGAGTTGGAAGAAGGGAAGGAGGAGGAAGAGATTGAAGTGCACTAGCAGGGACCGACAAGGAACACAAAGATAAGAATGAGGAAAAACATTTAGTGAAAAAAAGGTAGGAAAGAAATATGAAAATGCACTAGTCTAAATGGAGACTAAGAACTGCTATTTTTTTTTTCATACTTAACCCGGTAGCAGCGACGGGCCAAATTTGTGGCTTTTCCGTGTACCAACGATGGGCCAAATTTCTGCCATGCATAAACTGAGCACATATGCGTTGATATATATTATGAAATGGTTTGCGTGAGTGATTATTTTTTCTCTTTATTTTGCTTAGAGGGGCCTTTAACCTAACCTAACGTAACCTAACTTAACCTAACCTAACCTAGCCTGACCTAACCTAACAAACATGACCCCCGCAGCTACCGGGTTAAGATAGCTTTTTGGTGCTTAATGAGTACTAGCTGCAATGGCCCTTCCCCTTCGATAAATCGTGTAAATACATCTATAAACCCCTAAGACAGAGGAGACAGAACAAGGGCGAAGTTGGCTCGATGTCAGATTCCTTCGCCACGATTCGAACCTCGGCCAAGAATCCCGCGCCACACAACAACGCCGCCGACTTTATCACCTCCACGACTTCATCACACGATTGACCGGCCGATAAAACCTCAAAAAACACTCTTAGGACGATTCCCAGAAGATATTTGGTGTCATTTCTCCAACCTTTTATCCGCTGTACCGCCGATTGTCCGTTTTTTTCGCTCGCCTCCTTCAGAAATCACTCTAGGGACGATTCACAGGAGATATTTCGTGTCGTCTCTCCAACTTTTTATCCGTTGTACCGCTGATTGTCCATTTTTTCGCTCGCCTCCTTCAGAAACCACTCTTAGGACGATTCCCAGAAGATATTTGGTGTCATTTCTCCAACCTTCTATCCGCTGTACCGCCGATTGTCCGTTGTTTTCGCTCGCCGCCTTCAGAAATCACTCTAGGGACGATTCACAGGAGATATTTCGTGTCGTCACTCCAACTTTTTATCCGCTGTACCGCCGATTGTCCGTTTTTTTCGCTCGCCTCCTTCAGAAATCACTCTAGGGACGATTCACGGGAGATATTTCGTGTCGTCTCTCCAACTTTTTATCCGTTGTACCGCTGATTGTCCATTTTTTTGCTCGCCGCCTTCAGAAACCACTCTTAGGACGATTCCCAGGAGATATTTCGTGTTAGCTCTCCAACCTTTTTTTCATTGAGCCTCTGATTGTCCGTTTTTTTCGCTCGCTGCCTTCACAAACCGCCACATCCGTTCTTCATATGGTAGACAAACACACAAAGAACGATTACAAAAAGGTGTTTCGTGTCATCTTTCCAACCTTTTACCCATTCTACCCTCGACTGACTTTTTCGCCACTCGCTGCCTCAAAAACCACCACGTTCGTTTTTTATCCGATTTACAAACACACTTCCGTAGGTCCATATTCTTAAACGTAAGGGGTTCCCATGACGACTACTTTCCAGGGACATAGAGAAGATTAACCAAGTTTTTATGGGTGATTCTTCCCCGTTCATGGTGTAGAAGTCGTGTAAAATTGTCACTAGGATCCCAGAACGGTCCGTGGATATCCCAACAACTTCTACGAGAGGCTTTTAAAACAGGCAAAGCAAGGTGTCGATAGGTTTTAGAACTCGAGGTTTAGAAGGATTCCGAGGAGGCATTCCGCGTCATATCACTAACGTACTTATCCACTGTAGCCACGAATGTCTCTTTTTCCCTCATTAACTCGGAAGCCACGTCCTTCACCTCAACGACAGACACACTTAAGACGATTACTAAAAGGTATTCCGCGTCATATCCCCATTGTACTTCGCTATTGTCCTTCCCAATGTCGTTTCTTCTCGCTCGCTGCTTCAGAATCCACGTCCGTCCTTCACCTCATCGACAGACACACTAGAACGATTACTAAAAGGTATTCGGCGTCATATCCCCATTGTACTTCGCTATTGTCCGTCCAAATGTCTTTTCTTTTCACTCGCTGCTTCAGAATCCACGTCCGTCCTTCACCTCTTCGACAAACACTCTTACGGCGATTCCGAGAAGGTATCCCACGTCATTTACCCCAATCTACTTAGCCATTATTCTCGCCCCGCTGATCTGAAAGTCACCACGTCATTCCTTTACATCATCCACGCCGTCCTCCTTCTGCCTCCTCCTCTTCACGACCATTCCAAAAGTCCGGTCCTCTCGTTAGGCTCTCCTGGTTAGTAATGCCAAAGTTTCGCACTGGAATCTCACCTCGCCTCACCTCGCCGTCTCCGCCCTTATCCCAGCCGCCGTAATGGAGTTTGGCGCCCGGTGCAATTTCCCTCCCACCCGTTAAAGGTAATTGCAGTGCGGCATTAGAAGTTAAGTCTTATTGGGTCTGAAAACTGTCACATTCACCCTCGCCTCCATATCCTCGCCCGCTCGGGAAAACAAAGACTCGGGCGCTTTAAAGAGGAAAGTATGAAGGGAATTGTAGTGTGTGGCGTCAGTGTTGGGTCAGAGATTCGCGGTTTCACTCTCTGCGCTTGGAAACTGACACATGGCCCTTCACTGCACTTCCTTCCTTCCTTCCTTCCTTACCCTCCACATCAACGCAGTACTCTGATAAGGAAGACGTTATGGAGAGGTATAGTACAGGTAGAGGTGGAGAGGGAAGGGGAAGAGTTACGTGGTGATGGGTGAAGAGAGGCGGTGTGTTGATATGACGCGATAATGGTGATGCTGAAGGGGAGAAAGGGAAGCATGACATCATTAAGTCGAGGAATGGAGGCGCCTGATCTTTGTTATCTCTCCCTCTCTTTATCTCTCTATTTACCTATATTTATCCATCTATCTGTCTCTCGCTCGTTCGCTCGCAATCTCCCTCTATTTATCTCTCTATCTACCTATATCTATCCATCTATCTGTCTCTCGCTCGTTCGCTCTCTCTCTCCGTCTATTTATCTATCTCCCTTATCCACGCGTGAGTACACCTGCCATGTCGGGGGCGCGTCGCTTCACACTGACAAACGGGTAAGCCGGGCACGTAGGCACGCCCCCCTCGCCTCCTCGCATCAGCCCGTCGCCGTGGCTCACCCGCCTCTCATCACTCTTCTTTATTGCTCCGCCGAAGACACGCGGGAGCATTATCGCCGGAGTTTGCTCATCGCTCGGCCCGCTCACTGACCTCATCACTCTCCTAAACTGCACTTACCTACTCGAGAAGATTTTATTTGCGGGAGTTATTAATGAATCTTCAAGAAAGGTATGAAATAGCGTCGACAGTATGTGTGTGTCTATTTATCTATCTATTGATTGTCTCTATCTATCTGTCTCTTTCGGGAAGGCTAAAAACGTAATATTCATCATCGCAGCGCTGCAAAATAAAATAAAAAAGAAAAGAAAAGTGTGACGGACGCTTCGCAAACTTTTCTGGGTGTCGAGATCCCGCCCACTCTTTCGGAAGTCTACAGACACAAAGAATATAAAATTGTGGTGGTCCTGACGTCTCCCCCCCTAAGAGAAATTACAGAACATATGCACTGGTCGTCTAACTTTGGCGTGGGACATGGACGTGGACAGAATAGCAGGGAAAAAGGTGACGGAATTCTGACAATTTTAGCCATGCAGGAGGGAGGAGGAGGAAGAGGTACAGAACGAGGAGCTACGCATTCAAAAGGAATTAAATTTATTCAAAGGCTGACTCTTGCACAGGGAAACGTGACTGGCTAAGAAGCAAATGAGAAATACGTAGAAATTCCGGTGTTGTGAATTGTTCTGCGAGGAAGAGGAATTGTAAGAGATAAAGAAGTAGGAGGAACAGGTATTTCGCCATTAGAACCTTTGTGAGATGAGCATTCCTGGCCACAGCAGCAGAAAGGAAAAGATACACTGAGGGAGAGAAAGAGGAACGATTAATATGTGTCGGCTTTGTCACTTGGCATGGTTAGGTTAGGTTAGGTTAAGGGGACCATTTATCGGTATTATGTCGTGAGAAGTAACTAAACAGAGGTGAATAATCTAAACCTTACACGAACGTTTACCCTTTCATCATTTAGCTTGGTTAGGTCAGATTAAGGGGTACATATATTACGTGGCTTGGTTAGATAAGGTTAGTCAGCAACGGAAATGTGAGAAAGATAAAGCAGTAGGAGGAAGTGGAGGAACAGTTATGTGATCGTTAGAACCTCTGGTAGCGGATCATCCCCCTCGTTCACAGCGGCGGAAAGGGAGACAGATGCCCCGTCGCCGAGGATATGAAGAGATCTGGGAATCAATGAGAGGGGAGCTGAAGAGACAGATGCCCTTTATTGCAGCCTCTATGTCAGTGCCCTGCAGAGGAACCGCCCGCGTGAAGCAAGGAAACGGAACCCCCTCGTATTAGTCTTTCCCCCCCCCCCCCACCCACCCCCGGCACTTCCCCGCCCCTCACCACCTCATCCCCCCCTCCGCCTCCCTCACGCCTTTGCAAAACTGACTCGTGTAATGTGACACCAAGGTTCTCACGTTATAGCGAGGAAAAACTATTGAGACAAAGGAGTTGTTTTACATCAGAGGAAGCAGTCATAGGCAAATAATAAAAACAACGGAGAAAATTAGCCCGCAATAATGTGTCAAGTGAAAAACTGAATTAAATAGTAAATATGCTCATTATGTCAATTTTATGTATACGAGTGATATATTTTTTGGTGTATTCGGATAGGCAATTGCCAGTTGATAAATAAACAGATGAAGAATGAAGAAAAAGCATATTATTTACTTTATGTTTTATTCGCATGAACAGTTAACAAAGAGAAGAAAGAAAAGTGAAAAGAGCAGAAAGGAGAAAAACGTAATTGTACACTTAGGTTACTTAATAAAGGCTGCTTCAAATAACAGTAAGAACAATGACTATCTACTTTCCTCAGTCTACCCTAAAACTCAAGCCATTAATCGAAGTAACACACATCGCGGCATACCAACAACGCCGCCGTCACTTAGACATCCGACAGACCAAGCTGGCGGGGGTTGTCCTCCCCCCCCCCCCCCCCCCCCCCCCCAAACCCCACCGCCACTTCCTCCTCACCTTGACGCAATTAATCTCTCACGCGTGACTGAAAATAACTTCGGCGCCGCCTGACACACGGCGACCCACGTTATGGCGTCCAATTCCTCTCACACGAACATCTTACACACGAATGAGAGAGAGAGAGAGAGAGAGAGAGAGAGAGAGAGAGAGAGAGAGAGAGAGCAAGGGGGTAATGTTGCCATCACCTTGCGAGTCACGGCTGAGGGGAAGATGGAGATCGCGACGGGTCGGATGCCGGGCCGTGAGTCATGTGTCCGCCCCTTCCGGGAACACTACACGCCGCGCTGCATCCTCTTATCGGGCCGGGAAACACGACCACTCTGCCGGGCCGTGATTGGCTGAGCGGAAAGGAGTAAAGAATATCGCATTACGCTGTCTGGGCCGCACCGAAATACAAAGACGCAAACGGCGGAACTCGATAATGGGGAGAGGAGATAAGAAACAGTAAAGTGGAAAGAAAGTTATTTCCTTCTGATTACGTAGAAAATGAAGGTTTTATATTTGTTTCATGGTCTGGGTCACGCTGAAACACAAATGCGCTAGAGGTGGAACTCGATAATGGGGAAACGAGATAAGAAACAGTAAAGGGGAAAGAAAATTATTTCCTTCTGATTGTTTCTTCTTGCAGAAACGTAGAAATGAAGGTTTTATATTTGTTTCATGATGTGGGTCACGCTGAAACTCAAATACGCTCGATAGTGGGGAAGCGAGAAAAGAAACAGTAAAGTGGAAAGAATTTTTTTTCCTACGTTTGTTTCTTCAAGTAACGTAAAAAAGAGAAGATTAATGTTTCAGTCTCGGTCACGCTGAAGCAAGAAGATATAAAAGGCGAAACTCGATAAGAGAAACGAGATGAGAAACAGTAACGTGGGAGAAAATTATTCCCTTCGTTTCTTTTTCTAGTAACGTAAAAATGAAAACACGAAGACGCAGGTGACGCTGAAACACTATAATGAAGAAGCAAGAGACGAGGCAGTAGAGTAGAAAGACTAAATTATTCCACCGTCCTGTTTTTTTTTCGAGTAGAAGTTGTTTGTCATCAAGTAAGGCATATTTACCTGCGTGTGTTCCTCGCCTATCAGGTAACATCTGCCCCCACGTCCCCCCTACTCATCGCAGACCCCACCAGACCTAAACAAACTGTACAGCCAGACAAACACAGCACGCCACACCACCAACATAACCTGTTTGTTTTCATCCCACATACTCAACCGTTTTGTTTTTCCCTCCACAACCTCGACGCAAGAATAACACAGCGCGGTACGGGAGGGAATATGGAGAAGTAATCACAAACACGATTTATGCTTGGATATCCCTCACCTCGGCGGAACATTAGTGTTTTTTTCCGTTCACTCTTTTCCGATGTGGCGCGCGGCGGGGCAGGGAACGACCGGAGATGTATTACCGATGAGAAAACTGATGCCATTATGGACTTGGCTAGACCGACGCCGCGAAACCTGAGGAATCACAGGAAGACAGACCTCGCTCCAATGGGTCTCTCGGACAGTCGGTATCATTTATTTCTCCTCAGATAACGAGGGCGCGTTGGCGCATGGCCAGCGGCGGCGGCGGTGGCAGTGGCGGCAGCGGCGGCGGGGAGCAGCAACGCAGCTTGCCCGGGTTTGTTTTCCAAATACGGCAACTCTGGAGCTGAATGTAAATGAAACAAGAAAAACAAAACGGGAACGCACTATTTATGGTCTCCCCGTGGCATACATTTCACATAAATATCGTAAATTCGCAAAGTTTACTCCTTTACGAAAACTTGAGTTCTTTGTTTTCTCTTATCCGGACTCTGGGGCGAGAATCTGCGTAATAAATGTTGCATCGATGCAGTACAAAAATTATTCCCCTCCGCGGCGCTCCTCGAGACGGGTCATTAGCATGCGCGGCTCGGGGCAAGGGCGTGCTGGGGCCGGTCATTAGGACTTACTCGTCTTCATTATGCCAAAGTCTGCCAGCCCCAGTACCCTCCCCCCCGCCATGGACCTGCCTTCTCCTCCTTCCCCTCTTCTTCCTCTTCCCCCTCTTCTTCCTCTTTCCCCTCTTCTTCCTCTTCCCCCTTCTCCTCCTCCTCGAAACCTCCTCAGGCCTCTTCGACTTCTCGTTTTCTGTGGGAGTTTGTTGGAGAGAAAACGCCCACTTAATAGTATGCATCGAATTGTTAATGAACTGCTTCTTGCTAACCCCGCCTGAGTATCCTTGGAGAGTGTATGTAAGTGTTCAGGGTCTCGTGTGCATCCGTGCGTGTTTGTTGTGCCAAAGGGTGAACCTCATGACTTCTTTATTTCATGTAAGAAGTGGTTGTGTTAGTAAAGAGGTAGCAGCAGGAGTTGTAGTAGTAGTAGTAGTAGGAGGAGGAGGAGGAGGAGCAGGAGGAGGAATAAGAGGAAGAGGAAGAGGAAGAAGAAGAAGGAAAAGAAGAAGAAGAAAAAGAAGAAGAAGAAGAAGAAGAAGAAAATTTAAATAAAAAAAAAAAAAAGAAGAAAAAGAATAAGAATAAGAAGAGGAATAGGAGGAGGAGGAGGAAGAGGAAGAGGAAGAGGAAGAGGAAGAGGAGGAGGAGGAGGAGGAGAAACCGCAACTATAAAAGTCATTGTCATCAGAAGCTAGATCGAAAAGCTTCATAGTAAAACACAGTTATCTAAAACCAAAATATAAGAAAACAAAAAACGGAAACGCACCACATAAAAAATCTACATAACCCACCACACACACACACACACACACACACACACACACACACACACACACACACACACTCCACATGGTTCTGGTAAGAGGCTCATCGGCTGTTATTTATTTTTATTTTTTATTTTTTTATGTTCAGCTGCTGCACACGATAACCGCCTCTACCCCCCCCCCCAACACACACACACCACCTGCACCCCCTTCCCCCCTCCCCACTCTCACCCCTCTCCCCCCCTCCGCAACCCTCCACCCACTCACATCCAACTGGCTTCTTTTCTCCTTTTCCCTTCATCCTTTTCCTCCATCTTTTTTCTTTTCTCCTCACTTTCTTCCGCCTCGCTGCCTCTTCTCCCCTGTTTTCCATTTTTTTCCTCCTTCTCCATTTGTTGTTGTTTTCTGTATTTTTTTTCGGTGCTGTTTATTTTGTTCTTTGCTTCCCCTCCCTCTGGCGTTCTTTTTTTCTTGCGTGTCTTTTTCTTTCTCTCTCTAATTCTCTGTGTCTGTTATTTCACGTTCTTCAATTATATTTCTTACAAGGTGGGTGGGGGGGGGTTGGTGTTGGATTCCTGATTTTCCTTTCCCCTTCCATTCTTTACCGCTTTTCCTCTCCTTTTTTTTTCTTTCTCATTCACGTTTTTCACTTCGTCACAATGTTTTCTTCATCTCCCCATGTTCTCTCTCTCTCTCCCTCACTTCCCTTTTTCTGTTTCTCTTCTCTTTTATCTTCGCTATCTCCCTTTACCCAGCCCTTCCCTTCCGGTCTTGTCATTCTTTTTCTCTCCTCCTTTTGTCTTCTCTTACTTCCTTTTTCTTCTCAACTTTTCTTTCTGTCCCTTCTTGGTATTTCTATTTCTTTAATCCATTTTCTTTCCTTCTCCGTCCTAGTCTTTTTGTTTTGCTTTTCTTTCTTTTTTCACTCTTCTCCACTTTGCTTTTGTTTTTCCACTCATGTCAAATCATTTTTTTATAACTTTTTGCTCTTTTTTTTTCCTCCATAACTATATTTCCCTCTCCTTTTCGTTCTTTCTTAACATCTTCATTCCCCAGTCCTCCCTTTAATATCCTTCCTCCTTCCTTCTCGTCTACACGTCCACTGCCAGTCACTAATTTTCCCCTCCCTTCACCCATTCTCCTTAACTCAACCATATCCCGTGAAAGCCCATCCCAGCCAGCCCCTCCCCGGCACCCCCCTTCCTTCTCCTTCCTTCCGCTCCCCTTCCCTCTCTCAGCCCTTCTCCCACACGTCACCACTAATGCCACGACCATCAATTCTATTTTTTTTTCCTTTGATTCTGTTTGTACTGTTCTACTGACGCGCTACTCGAGCCATTACTACTACTACTACTACTACTACTACTACTACTACTGTGCATTTGTTGGCAGCAATATACAAGCGTTAGTACCGAAAATTTAATTATTCTCTAGATTTAGTGAATGTTAATGTGGAAAAAATGGAGAATATTAAATCACAATGGACGACGTGGACCCAAGCACCTCCACCACCACCACCAACACCACCACCAACACCACTAACACCAACACCACTACCACCATCACCACCACCACCAACAACAACAACACTAAATCACCACCACCATCATCACCACCGACAACAACACCACCACCACCACCGCAACCACCACAACCACTACCACAACCGCCATTACTACGAGAGAGAGAGAGAGAGAGAGAGAGAAATAAGGGGCCTTGTTACCCCGAAGCCGCGTCTCTCACCCGACACTCGCCGACCTATGGATTTTCAATAATTGGACTGTGGATGTGCAGAGAGAGAGAGAGAGAGAGAGAGAGAGAGAGAGAGAGATACACACACACACACACACACACACACACACACACACACACACACGAATGCATACACACAACGTGAGAAGATTGACAGACTGAGTAATAATAATATGACAAGAATGACATCAAAGGAAAAATATTATGTGCAAATGCGTATATATAAAAGTCATTTACGAATAAAAGATTGATCTATAGATTTGGAAAGGAAACAAGACCTGATAAAAATGTTGCAATAAAAACTAAGAACAAAATAAAAATTAGTAGTTCAGAAAATAATGTTGACCCAAAGTAAAAACCTCATTAAATTCCTCCTCTTTCTTAACTTCCCCTCTATCACATTACCAGCAACTTGTCAAATAAAATTAAAAACTTGAGAACACCCGCCGTCCTTCTCCCAGCTCTCATTTTACCTTCTCCTCCTCCTCTCACACTGCAATTCTCTCTCACTCTCCACCTTCTCATTGCCTCTCACACCTCCCTCTCTCTGTCATTTTCCTCCTTTTTTCTGCTTCACGTCATCCTCCTCCGCTTCCCTACCTACCCTGGTCGCTTCCCTCTCCTTCTCTCTTTCCTAGTTTGTTTTCTCCTAATCTTTTTATCTCACCTCCTTCTCATTCTCTTACCCTTCACGTTTTTCCCTCCTTCTCCTCCACCTCCTCCTCCTTCTTGATCATTTTCCAAGTTTCCTTCTCCTCATCCTCATCAGCTTTTCTCCTCGTCTGTTACCTTCTCTTTTTCTCTTTGTGTTCTATTCGTTTGTATCTTTTCATTTGCTTTTTTTAACGTTATGCTTCTTTTATCCTACACACACACACACACACACACACACACACACACACACACACACACACACACACACACACACACACACACACACACACACACACACACACACACTTCATTTTCCAGAGTACATAATGAAGAGGGACAGAGAGAGACAGAGAGAGAGAGAGAGAGAGAGAGAGAGAGACTGTGAAATTATCTGCCTTCCCTTACAATAAGTCACAGTTACCTGAGCAAACTCTATCACCTGTCCACTGTATTGAAATAGACGGTTTGTTTCATTACTCTCTCTCTCTCTCTCTCTCTCTCTCTCTCTCTCTCTCTCTCTCTCTCTCTCTCTCTCTCTCTCTCTCTCTCTCTCTCTCTCTCTCTCTCTCTCTCTCTCTCTCTCTCTCTCTCTCTCTCTCTCTCTCACACACACACACACACACACACACACACACACACACACAGTTAGTTAGTTAGTTTATTCTTGACCACAACATACATATTCCATCACAAAATTTCTTTCTTTGGCTCGGGTCCTATATAAAATGGAAAATAAGGTTTCCCAAATAACTTACACAGAAGAAGGTAAACACTAATAAATAACTAATGAAACAATAAAAAAAAACAATAGAAGAATGATAATCTTAAAACAAGTTTACCCAAATTTTAAAACGCACAAAAAACACATCCTAAGAATTGGCTTAAAACGTAAGTAAAACTAATCTAAACCATAAATGTTAAATAAAACTATTCCTAAAACTTAATTACACATTCATCAAAGCATAAAACAAATCATGAATTAGAAAAATCAAGCCACAATTAAAATTTCACTTACCTCTCATTCTCTCTTTTCTCGATTGTTTTCTCCAAATCTTTTTATCTCACCTCCTTCTCATTCTCTTACCCTTCACGTTTTTCCCTCCTTCTCTTCCACCTCCTCCTCCTTCTTGACCATTTTCCAAGTTTCCTTTTACTCATCCTCATCAGCTTTTCTCCTCGTCTGTTACCTTCTCTTTTTCTCTTTGTGTTCTATTCGTTTGCATCTATTCATTTGCTTTTTTTAACGTTATTCTTCTATTTTCAAACACACACACACACACACACACACACACACACACACACACCCACAGACACACACACACACACACACACACCCACACACACACACACACACACACACACACACACACACACACTTCATTTTCCAGAGTACATACTGAAGAGGGACAATATGTGTGTAAGAGAGAGAGAGAGAGAGAGAGAGAGACGTGCTACTGATATACTGCCAAGATTTTATATATTATTTAACATGTCAAAGCATCACTATATTTACCTGAAAATAACTCTGCAACGGTGGAAAAGCTATAGTTGTTTCTCAAACGTTGAGTCAGTGTACAATATTGCGTCACATGCACCTCCGTCTGTATCTGACCACACTCACAAGTCATCTCCTCTAACGGCAACCTCCCTCGTCCCCTTTTATTCCACTTTCCGACTTCAATCGCCAGTGACTGTGCCGACACACGGAGCCGAGTGAAGGCAACTCGATGGTGTTCGCTGATGTTGCATTTTGAGTTATACACAGAGTGAACTGACACACTAGGGTTTAGGTCGCTGTACAAAATTCGTCTGGAAGTTGTTGAACCCAGGAGTTTTGTCTTAAGTTCATCAACTCCCACTATTATGTCGTCAGTGTGGGCATGCAGCAGGTCAGTGATACAGGTTCGAGTCTTATATTGATTTTCCATAACAATTTTTAAAGACAGAATGAATGGGTCATCCTCCATCACCGCTCTTTCGGCCCACATCTTACAAAAGAAGTTCCGCTGTTTACTCTTCACTAAAGAGGGCAGTGGAGGATAACCAGACTCGGTGTAACACACATCGTTACATGTAGATAATCGTACATCAAGTAAATACTTTAGTGACCAGTTATATAATTTTACCACCGGTCTCAGGTCAGCGTCCATCCAGGATTCACGCCCGTACAAGACAGCTGACATTACGTACGCCTCGAACACTCGTTTCTTGACACGGAATGGAATATCATTATTTTTTCTTTAAAAACGATATGAATTTTGCGACATGAGCGTGGGCTTTGACCGCCAGCCCGTCAATGTGTACCACGGCCTTGTCCTCAATCGTGCCGTTTATTACAAAGAATTTTGTCTTTGACACATTGACTTTCATTCCATAATCATAACAAAATTTGCTCATGAGACAATTTAGAAACCATTCTTTCTCTGCAAGTTGACAACAAAACAGTATCATCTATAAGGATCAATACTTGTATCCATTTGAAAAAAGCATCATTACAATTATCTTTAATAAGTTTAATAAGATCATTTACGTATATTATGAATAAGAGACAAGATATGGGAGAGCCCTGGCGGACTCCGACTGCGGCCAAGAACATGGCGGTGCCGATGACGCTCTCAGTCACACTATACACGGCACAGATGACACCGAACATCACCATGCCACACCCTAAGCGCATTAAAATTCTGATTAATATGTCTTGGCACTAAATCATATGCTTTGCTAAAATTAATAAATGTTACAAATAACTTTTTCTTTTTCCTTCTAGCAGAGTCAGTTCAAAGACGTAAGGTCACCATGTGTTCGATACACCCGCGACCTCTCTGTGCACCTGCCTGCTCGCGGTATGGTTTGAACCGCCGCTCGATCCTCGCACACAGCACCATATCGAACAACTTCGAAATACACACACACACACACACACACACACACACACACACACACACACACACACACACACACACACACACACACACACACACACACACACACACACACACACAAACACACACCCACATCTGACAAGCCTGCACACACAAACATGACACAAAGGGTAACAAAAGTGGCACAAGAATCTTAGGAAGTGTCACTCCTTATTTCAACTTCCTCCTTTTGGGCCACATTCTCCTCCTCCTTCTCCTCCTCCTCCTCCTCCTCCTTCTTCTTCTTCTCTCCCTCCTCCTCGTTCTTCCATTTTCTTCACCGCCTCTTTTCTCTACCGCTTTCTTCTCTTCATATGTATTTTGTTTTGATTCGATTTTCTCTTATCTTTCTTTTCGTTTTCTTCTTTCTTCTATGCCTTAACATGGTACTTCAAGCGGTTTTTTTTTTTTTTATCCTTCGCTATCTTCTTTTCATCTCGCTCTCCTTCTCTTCCATATCTTTTCCACTTCCTTCTTCGGTTCTTTTTTCACTCCTTCCTCCTTCTTTCTTTACTTTCACATCCTCCTCCTCCTGTTCTATTTTCTCCTCCGCCACATCATTTTCTTCCCACTTCTTTTTTCTTCTCGTCCATTTATTTATTTTCACCTCCTCCTCCTCCACTCTTTTCCTTCTATTTTTCAGTCTCTTCTTCCACTTTCCCTACTTTCACTTTCTCTTCCATATTTGCCGCCGCCGCCTTTCCGCCTCGTCCTTCTCTTCCCCCTCCTCCTCCTCTCCCACCCCTTCCTTTTCATTCCCCTCCTCCTCCTCCTTCTTTTCCGCCTCCTCCTCCTCCTCCTCCTCGCCTTCCTAATGTCTCTCAGTGTTGTATAATGATTGCCATCTCTCTGCACTCATGGGCCAGAAATAACTTTACACACACACACACACACACACACACACACACACACACACACACACACACACACACACACACACACACACACACACACACACACACACATACACTTAAACATTTTCTTCCTCAAGTCTTATTGCGTGAAACATTTATAATCCAGCAAGACTTTATAAATATTAACTCTCTCTCTCTCTCTCTCTCTCTCTCTCTCTCTCTCTCTCTCTCTCTCTCTCTCTCTCTCTCTCTCTCTCTCTCTCTCTCTCTCTCTCTCTCTCTCTCTCTCTCTCTCTCTCTCTCTCTCTCTCTCTCTCTCTCTCTCTCTCTCTCTCTCTCTCTCTCTCTCTCTCTCTCTCTCTCTCTCTCTCTCTCTCTCTCTCTCTCTCTCTCTCTCTCTCTCTCTCTCTCTCTCTCTCTCTCTCTCTCTCTCTCTCTCTCTCTCTCTCTCTAGCCCACATTTACACGCCTCACTTACAGTACCCTGGCCCCCCTTTACCACCTCCCCCATCTCCTCCATTTCTTCCACCCCCTCCTCTCCCTCCCTCCGAACACCCAAAATAGCTTCAGGGGACAAGTTATGTTTTCCCAACCAATAGGAGAAGAAAATAGTGGAGTCTCTCACTGTCAATGACACGGACGAAGGAAGGGAAGTCGAGCGAACCTACGCCGACAAACAAACGGCGCTATGCTAGTTGACTGGTGGTGATTGTGGTGGTGGTGATTGTGGTGATTGTGGTGGTGGAAGTCAGAGTCTCGTATCACCAATCGAGCTACCTTCATTATTGTTCTTATTTTTCTTCTTATTTTTTTTTATTCTTATTATTTCCTTTCTTCCTCCTCCTCCTCCTCTTCCTCCTCCTCCTCCTATTCTTCCTCCTCCTCCTCCTCCTCCTCCTCCTTTTCTCTTTCATTATCGGTCTTGATATCAATATTTTTATTTATATCATCTTTATGTGTTTCCTCTTACTCCACCTCTTCCTCCTCTTCCTCCTCCTCCTCCTTTTCCTCTTCCTCCTCGCTGTCATGTGTCTTGTCTTCTCGCTGGGGGAGGCAGAAGGTAAAAAAAGGCAGCAGCATGAGGACGTACATTTAGCTGCAGGGAAATTTCCATAAGCAATCTTGCCATCTTTGATATATTGGTCATTTCACATTTATGTATTCTTTTAAGACTGATGAGGGAATGACTGAGAAGCAGGAGGAGAGAGGGGAGGAGGAGAAGGAGTAGGAGTAGGAGTAGGAGGAGGAGGAGGAGGGGTAAATGACATAGGCAAAGGGACTAAGAGTGAGGTGGGGGGTTAAGAGGAGGAAGAGAAAGAGGGAGAAAGAGGGAGGTAAGGGAGAGGAAGAAGAAGAAGAAGAAGAAGAAGAAGAAGAAGAAGAAGAAGAAGAAGAAGAGCAAGAGCAAGAAAAAGAAGTAAAAGAAAAAGGTAAAAGGAGAAGGAACAAAAGGAGCAGGAATAGAATAAGAAAAGAGATAAAGAAGAAGAAGGGAAGTGCGGAGTGGAGGGCAAAGGCGATGTGGAGATGACAAGGAAGAATGCTGACATCTCGAGTTTTACCCTGAGCTCCTTCCCTTTACCGCCGCCCTCCTGCCTTCCTTCCTTCCTTCCTTCTTCCCTCCTTCCCCCTGTCCTTCCAGAATAGTCTTAAGCGCACGCATACGAGAGCCTGGACACCAACTTTCTAAAAATGCACGCAGACTTTAATAGGTTTTCATATATAGCGCAGAGGAGGACGAACCATGAAGAAATCCACGTTTTGGGGTCTGTAACGAAGCGATCAATATAGGTTTGACCTCACTTACGCATTTACGTTTATTTTCGAATGCGTATATGTGTAAATTCGATATCAAAACAGACCTACTTCGGCGGTATAAGAGATTTTTTACGGTGTACATTCATCCGATTTCAGTTCCATGTCACCAAATTTATACTACACTCACCTCGTGGAGCAAACAAACGCTAACACGATACCAAACAGGTAGCTAAACACACAGACACGTTTCAACACCGCCCCCATGCAGGTACAAATACGCCGTGTTGGCAAGGTACGATAAACACTTACCATACTGAGCCCAGGTAGACACAGGGCCTTTATCATCGTCCTGTTACCCCTGCGGCTCGTATCTCGCCTGGCCAGTCAACTAATTAACACCTGGAGGAGTCTTAAGAGGCCCCGGGTCCAAAAACTACCTGTTGGCCCCATTCTGATGCTAGGTACGCGCACGTAAGCTTTAAGCCTGCGGGACACGAACCCTTGAACGCCTGGTACACACACACACACACAGACCATTCAGGTACTCACCGTGTAACAGGTAGCCAGAGGTGCTGTGTGTGAGTGAGGAGCGAGGTGAGAGAAGGCGTGCAGGAGGAGGAAGAGGAGGAAGTGGAGGAGGAGGAGGAGGAGTAATTAGAGAGAGTGAGAGAGTGGAAGAGTGACCTGATTCTCCCTCTGTCTCTCCTAAATCATTTCGTTCGTCCAGGTATCGTGCGTGAGGCAGAACACACAGCCTCCCTCTCTCACTTTCTCGTCATGCTAGCTAGTGTATGCGCTCAGTGCTTCCTCCTCTCTCCGCTGACCTTGGCCCTCCCTCTCTCTCTCTCTCTGTCTCCCTCCGTTGCTCACTCGTTCCGGAATAATGCTTTTTCTCGTTCGCTGCTTCTTTCTCTCACTGTCTCTCTCCGTGTCACTGGGTCTCGTCAGCTCACCGGACCCCAACGTCGTCCCTCCAGCCCTGCCCGGGAGGCACTGCGGGGCGCGCTAGGCAGTGAGGGGGAGGGCGGGACAGTGGCGGAGAGCAGTCCGTGCCGCAGCGTGCCAGAACCACTACTGAGTCTGAGCGGCGCACACAGTGCCACACACTCGCGGCTCGCACGCCTCCACAAGGGGGACGGATGCCTGCCACCCTGCCGCCTGGCCCTCTCTCTCTCTCTCTCTTTAGCTCTCACTCTCTCACTCTTACTTGCTCTCTCTCTCTCTCTCTCTCTCTCTCTCTCTCTCTCTCTCTCTCTCTCTCTCTCTCTCTCTCTCTCTCTCTCTCTCTCTCTCTCTCTCTCTCTCTCTCTCTCTCTCTCTCTCTCTCTCTCTCTCTCTCTCTCTCGCTCTCTCTCTCTCTCTCTCTCTCTCTCTCTCTCTCTCTCTCTCTCTCTCTCTCTCTCTCTCTCTCTCTCTCTCTCTCTCTCTCTCTCTCTCTCTCTCTCTCTCTCTCTCTCTCTGTGTGTGTGTGTGTGTGTGTGTGTGTGTGTGTGTGTGTGTGTGTGTGTGTGTGTGTGTGTGTGTGTGTGTGTGTGTGTGTGTGTGTGTGTGTGTGTGTGTATGTGTGTGTGTGTGTGTGTGTGTGTGTGTTGAAAGATACTTCATCTCTGATTTTGTATCCATATCTTCTACTTTTACTGCTACTTCTGCTGCTGTTTCTACTACCACTACTACTACTGCTACTACTATTTCTACGACTGCTACTACTACTACTTCTACGACTGCTACTACTACTACTACTACTACTACTACTACTACTGCTGCTACTACTACTACTACTACTACTACTACTACCATGCTCCTACTGCCAATAATAATAAAAAATAATAATAACAATAATAATGATGATAATAGTATTAATAATGATAATATTAATGAAAGAGAATAAAAGTATTGGAACTGAAAGGATAATAGAAGAAAAGGGAAAGATATAGGAAAGGAATCAAGAAAACAAGAATGGGATGAAATGGTAAGAAATAATAGAGGAAAAAGGAGTGTAAGGTTAGGCAAGCAAGAAGACAAAATGAACAAGAAGAAGAGAGAAGGAAAGACAAGAAGGAGAGCAATGCTAGAAACCGTGTATGAAAAGAAGGAAAGAAAAGGTGAAAAGAAAAAGAGGAAATGGAATGGAAATGGTGGATCAAACAGAAAGAAAAAGGAAAAAGAAAAAAGTGAAAAGAAAGGCGGAAAAGGAATTAAAAAAGTTATACCAATTGCAAAGGAAAGGAAAAAGATGAGGACGAAAGGAGAAAAAGGAATGGGGAAAAGTATATGAAAAGGAAAAAAAGAGAAGAGGTAGGACGGAGGGATAGAAGGAAGAAGGAAAGATGACTGAGAAAGAAACAAGAAATTATTGAAGTGTTACTGAACAGGAATTGACGATAAGGAAAAGTGGAATAAATATCTAGAGTGAGAGAATAGAGAATCGGAAAGCAGTAAAAGGAAAGACTCAATAAAGGAAGGAGTAACAAAAAACGGAATAACAATAAGAAGAAAAGAAAAAGAAAACGAAAAAAAAAGAAGAAGAGGAAGAAGAAGAAGACAAAATAAAAAGAAGAAAAAGAAGAAAAAAGAAAAAAGCTCAGTATACCATAATGAGGTCCTCGCAATAACGTAGTAGCAGGAACGAGACACTCAGGATTCATCGATTCATTGTGACGAATTTCTGAGCGTTTTTTTTTTTATTAGTTTCTCCAAGTTTTGCTCGGTAAGCGATTTTATTTTTCTCTACTTTCACATTTTTTCATTCATCCATAAAGACTGGTTGAATACAATTTTATTACTGAATATATGTTAGGAAAAAAAAGTGGATTGTTAGTTATTTTCTTCGAGCAATAATATAAAGAATAGATAAACCTTGCAAATCATAAACAATTCATCGTATTTCATTTTAAAGGCAATAGGAATAGTACAGTCTGTGGCTGAATCTGAAGTAAAGGGTCGGTAAGTCGCGCTGCTATCCTGACGCTTGCTATATATTTTCTTGATTTGGGTAACAGCAAGGACCTGTTACGTGTTATAAGAATGCTTTCCTTTCTTATAATTGTCACTTTCTACTTTATTATCACGGTAAACATTATTATCGATGGTATTTTTGGTATTATTATTATAGCAATTATCATTTTTATTATTTTTATTATTATTATTATTATTATTATTATTATTATTATTATTATTATTATTATTATTATTATCAGTATAAATTAAGTAGTAGTAGTAGTAGTAGCAATAGTAGTAGTAATAATGATAGTGGTAGAAAGGTAAAAAAGAAAAGGAGGAACAGACAGACATGCAACAGACCGCGTCCCGCCCGCCGCCACAAGCAAATATTTAGTCCCCGCCGAGTGGCCTAGACTACCCACGTGCTGTCCTGAAGGCCACCCATCAACCCGGACTCTAGGCTGATGCGGGGATCACGTTGCCATAAGTGTCTTGTCTTCTTGTGGTTGGTCTATTGATTGTTCTGCCCTTGGTCTGTTTGTTCTTTCATTCTTCGTTTTTGTTTTATCCTTTCGTGCTTTGTGTTTCTTTTTTATTCCTTTCATTCTTTTTTTTTTGGGGGGGGGGCGCGTCTGATTCTGCCCCTTTTATTCCCTCTTTCTTTTGTTCTTACTTCCGCTTTCTTGTCCCTCTATTCGTTATTCCTTCTTTTTTTTCTCATTTCTCCCTTTATATAGTTACACTTTGAATATTGTAGTTAGTTCTGCATCTCTCTCTCTCTCTCTCTCTCTCTCTCTCTCTCTCTCTCTCTCTCTCTCTCTCTCTCTCTCTCTCTCTCTCTCTCTCTCTCTCTCTCTCTCTCTCTCTCTCTCTCTCTCTCTCTCTCTCTCTCTCCACACACACACACACACACACACACACACAACGGCGCACGAGGTTGAGGAAGCCTGTGATATTGCTGCCGCTGAAGAGGAAGAACCCTCTGATGTCGCTACTGCAGAAGAGGAGGAAGCCTCTGATGTTCCCGCCGCAGAAGAGGAAGAACCCTCTGATGTCGCTGCGGTAGAAGAGGAGCAAGCCTCTGATGTTCCCGCCGCAGAAGAGGAAGAACCCTCTGATGTCGCTGCGGTAGAAGAGGAGCAAGCCTCTGATGTTCCTGAAGCAGAAGAGGAAGAACCCTCTGATGTCGCTGCGGTAGAAGAGGAGCAAGCCTCTGATGTTCCTGAAGCAGAAGAGGAGGCACCCCATCATGCAGAAGCCTCTCGGGGCGGTACAAGTGCCACAGACGGGGAGGTTTCCCTTCAGGGCGAGGGCTCATCACCAGTGACCGTCCCTGCCGCCCCCGCCACAGCGTCCTACGCCTACCGCAGCCTCACCGTGGCGCAAAGATTCATCTCCCGCCTCGCAGGACCCAGTGACCGCCAGCTGGAGGACCTGCAGCGGAGCCACGGCGCCAGCGTCATGCAGGTCAGGCGGACCCTGCACATCAAGGGCGACAGGGACGCCGTCCTGCGGTGCTACCGCCACATACGAGACGAGATCGCCGAGTGGCGGAGGCGCGAGGCTGCTGAGGCTCAGTAAGCGACTCATAGACATGCCTGTGACCCGTGACGGCCGCCTTACAACCGTGTTTCATAGCATTTCTTTGCATTTCTTTTCTCTCTTATCAATCTAGATATTCTGTTGTTGTTGTTGTTGTTGCCATACCCAACTCCCCAGCAAAATCACAACAGATCACTCTGTTCTGTTGAGTCATCGTGATCCGGTTTCGAGTTTCGGTGAAGGCGCTGAATGGAGCGGCTCGGATCCAGGATGAACTAGACAGATTGTAAGACTTGGCGGGGAGGTGGCAGACGGGGTTCAATATCGTAATTGCAGTATTCTGAGTGCAGGTAGGAACATAATTATTGCTTAAATGACACGCCCCTCAGCAGGTCTAGGTGTAAGAGGAATTTAGGGATCTTAGCGAGCTCAGATCTCCGTCCAAGCACACGATGCATTCAGGTTAAAAATCGAGCAAACAGAGTACTGGGATTCATTTCAAGAAGCGTGAGCAATAGAAGAGCCGAAGTCATCCTCAAGGTATATTTAGCATTACTTTGACCTTATTTCGGATCAGATCTGGTCACATTACTATAATAATAGTAGTAATGTAATTATTATTTTTTATTATTATTTGTAGTAGTAGTACTGGTAATAGTAGTAGTAGCAGTAGTAGTGGTGGTTGTAGTAGTAGTAGTAGTAGTAGTAGTAGTAGTAGTAGTAGTAGTAGTAGTAGTAGTAGTAGTAGTATTGGTGGTAGTAGTAGTAGTAGTAGTAGTAGTATTGGTGGTAGTAGTAGTAGTAGTAGTAGTAGTGGTAGTAGTAGTAGTAGTAGTAGTAGTAGTAGTAGTAGTAGTAAAACTAGTAGCAGTATTGTTTTTATCATTATCATTATTGTTGTTATTGGAAAGGAGATCTGAGGAAGTCACAGGTGTAAGGATATGTGCCTCCTCTCAAGCAGCATCGCATTGGCGCTATTTAAAGTCACCCCAAGCCCTTGTATTATTTTTGCTTTTCTACAATACGTAATAATGAAAATATAAAATAATAATAACAAAGGTGGTTGGTAATCGCGAGTCCAGCGGATGATCGGGACATGGTGAATGGCTCACTCTTCTAAACCCTTCCGTTGTGGCCGTCGTGGTCGAGAGGGGAGAGCAGGAATGGAAGGGAAGGCGAGATAAGAGAGTGTATATTTGTCTCGCCTCTCCATATTCTTCCAGTACTTGCTGCCAGTCGCGGACACGAGATGATATTTGTTTTAAGATATCTGACTCCTTCTGCACCAAATGAAAAGATAGCATTCTTAGCATAATTTTATGTCTTGAAGATGTCGGATTTTCCAGTATTAAACATGTGTGTCAGTCCTCTTCTTCACTGGTTATGTCTGTGTCAAGCAACGAAATGCGCGTCCTCTTGACCTAAGACTTAACCAAAAAAAAAAATCTACAGCAAAGGAGACAGCTCAAGGGCATTAAAACAAAGAAGCAACAAAAAAGCCCGCCAGGCGTTGCTCCAATACGTTTATATGTTGAGAGAGAGAGATGACACCGCGGAAGTTTGTTCGAAAATTCAGGGACCAATGCTAACCACCCTGGAAAGAGAGACACACACACACACACACACACACACACACACACACACACACACACACACACACACAGAAAGGCTTACAGGTACAGAAATATACTTGCCAACTTGAACACACAGACAGGTTGACGAAGAGACGGACAGACAGACCGACAAAGACACAAAGACACAAAGAGGAGGAAGACAAACACTTCAGAACGCCTCAACCCGCGAGATCAACATTCGCAAAACCTAATTAAGGAGGAGATTAATTAATATTGCGGCGACAGATGTTACGGTGATAATGATGATGATGATGATGATGATGATGATGATGATGATGATGACAATAATAAAAAGAAAAAAAGGAGGAAACAAGAAAGGTACCAGGAAGTAACATTAGATCTTGATTCAATTACGATAAAAGTACACACACACACACACACACACACACACACACACACACACACACACACACACACACACACACACACACACACACACACACACACACACACACACACACACACACACACACACAGCGGCGTTGTATTTAAAGCTGCCTGACCGAGGACACTCATGGCGCGTTCTACCTGTGAAGATGTTCCCCCTCCTCCTCCTCCTCCTCCTCCTACTTCTCCTCCTCCTCCTCATTCTCCTCTTCCTTCTCGTCCTACTCTTCCTTCTCTTCCTTATTATTATTATTTTTCTTTTTCTTCCTTCTCTTCCTCTTACTTCCTATTCTTCCTCACGCAGTTTCTTACCCACCACCTCGTCCCCCTCTCCTCCTCCTTTCAACTACTCACCCTCCTCCTCCTCCTCCTCATACTCCTCCTCCTTCCTCCTCCTCCTCCTCCTCCTCCTCCTCCTCTTCCTCCATTTCTTGATCCCAGAGGTTGCAAAAGAGAAGGTATGCAACTCGAGTGATTTCGATTTTGCTCTCTCTCTCTCTCTCTCTCTCTCTCTCTCTCTCTCTCTCTCTCTCTCTCTCTCTCTCTCTCTCTCTCTCTCTCTCTCTCTCTCTCTCTCTCTCTCTCTCTCTCTCTCTCTCTCTCTCTCTCTCTCTCTCTCTCTCTCTCTCTCTCTCTCTCTCTCTCCCTCTCTCTCTCTCTCTCTCTCTCTCTCTCTCTCTCTCTCTCTCTCTCTTCGTCTTCTTCTTCTTCCTCTTCTTCTTCTTCATATTGACGTTAAGCTTCAAGTTGGGATTCGGAAAGTAGCTTAATAGAGAAAGTAGAGCGAACAAATTTAGAAAGAGAATTTAAAAGCTTAGGAGGAGGAGGAGGGGGAGGAGGAGGATATCAAGAAGCAGAAGGAGGATAAAACGTATTAGAAAGAGTAGAAGGAAAAGATTAACTAGGAGAACTAAGAGGAAAAGGGAGAAGGAAAAGGAGGACAGAGGGATGAGAAGGAGAAGAAAAAGAAGAAGAGAAGGAGGAGGAGGAGAAGCAAGAGCGTGTTATGAATAATGAGAAAATGTAAACCAAAAAAAGAGTTCGATTCAGTACAAGATAAAAAAAAGCACTGGAAACGAGGTGAAGGGGAAGAAGGTTACGGAGTTATACAGAGTAAGGAAGAAGGGAGGGAGGGAGGGAGAGGGAAGGAAAGAGAAAGGAGGAAGGGAGAAGGAAGGGAGGAGGATGGAGGGAGTTTTGGGGTCAAGTCAGTCAGTCCAGGACGAGAGTCGAAGGTGGAAGCGAGCAGGTAAGGTCTCTCTCTCTCTCTCTCTCTCTCTCTCTCTCTCTCTCTCTCTCTCTCTCTCTCTCTCTCTCTCTCTCTCTCTCTCTCTCTCTCTCTCTCTCTCTCTCTCTCTCTCTCTCTCTCTCTCTCTCTCTCTCTCTCTCTCTCTCTCTCTCTCTCTCTCTCTCTCTCTCTCTCTCTCTCTCTCTCTCTCTCTCTCTCTCTCTCTCTCTCTCTCTCACTATCTCTCTCTCTCTCTCTCTCTCTCTCTCTCTCTCTCTCTCTCTCTCTCTCTCTCTCTCTCTCTCTCTCTCTCTCTCTCTCTCTCTCTCTCTCTCTCTCTTTCAAACTGTTTATATCCACAACACTTTTTTTTTCTTTACCATTTTCTTTGTTTTCGTTTTCTTTTCTTTTTCTTTACACCCGCGTATTTTCTTCCTTCTTAAAGTGGTAATGGTGAACCGCGGTGAGGAATGGTGACGCGGTGAGGAGCGGTGAGGGAGGGGCATGTAGTGATTACCGTGGTTGATGGTGGTGGTGTTGGTGGCGTTGATGGTGATGGTGATGTTGGTGGTGGTGGTTGTGGTGGTTGCGCAGTCGATTAGTTATTTTCACCATCTTTTAGCTTCTTTTTTATATTTTCACTATCTATTTCTTGTCCTCTTTTTTGGGTATCATGTCCACCTTCTCCTTTCATCTCTTCACATTCATAATTTAGTTTCTTCATCGTTTCTTTATCTATTTTCAACATCTTTTTCAGTCTTCATTTTTGGCATCGTCTCCACCTTCTCTCCTTATCTCTTTTCATCGTATTTCCTTTGCCTTTTCATCGTTTTTATTATTTCCTTTCATCATTTTTTTCTTTGCACTATTTCTTCAACATTTTATTTTATTTTTCCACCATTTTTTAAGCTTCAGCATCTTCCTTCTCTTCTTTTTTAGGGGGGGGGGGGGGAGGGACCCGTTTCCACCTTCTTTCTTGGTTGTCATTAGATGTATTAATGAAATGGCAGTTGATCCTGTTAATACCACTGCTGATACTCCTATTGTAGTAGTGGTAGAAGTAGTAATAGTAGTGGTAGTAGTAGTAGTAGTAGCAGTAGTAGTAATTGTAGTAGCAGCAGCAGTAATACTCCCGCCTTACCTATTTCAAGTCTGTCTCCTGCGCCATCATTTCCATCTGACATCTATTACGATTTTTTATCCATGTGAAATATTAAATTCGCGTCACATTCAGCACCGACCACAAAATTTCGCGAGTGAGTTACAGGCAGAGTTCCAGGATTCGTCGAGTTATTTGACACGGGGTACACCTTCGTCGAGAGGTGTTCATTAACGTGGAGAAAATAAAGTATAAATAGTACCCGTGCAGCCGATAAGAGAAAGGCTCAACACGAAATACTTAACTCAGGATTGGGTGGCGGAGGGGCTGAAAGGAAGAGTGTGGGGGAGGAGAGTGTGGGAACTGTCATGTGGGAAGGAGGGAGAGTGTGGGAACTGTCAAGAGGAAGTTCGTAGGGGGCTGTCCAGGAGAATGGAGGGAGGGGAGAAGAAGGGGGGTCGTCATAAAAGGGTGGGGACTTGTGGGAAATGGAGGGTGAGAGAGAATGTGCATGGGGAGTGTCGTGAGCTGGGGTATGTGGAGACTGTCCTAGTAGCTGAGAATAAGAAAAGAGATTAAGTTACGTGGATGACCGTTTTCTAAAAGGACTAATAAAGCACTGTTACCTCTAGCAAAACGTCTCTATAAAGTTTCAATGGGGAGTAACTTAATAAGACATTCATGTGTTTGAGGACTTGTGTATTGTTGGCCAAGAACAAGATTGCAAATATGAGGGCATGTCTCCGCCTTCGTCTTTGTCTTTGTCTTCGTCTTTGCTCTCCGTTACTGCTTTTAGAGTGACGTGTTCCAGCCTCACTCTAAAAGGTGTTCCCCCACCATCAAATTCCCCCAACCCTTCCTCCCCCACCGCCGCGCCCGAGCCACCTTGTACCTGAGATTCTGCATAAGATTGCAGTCGGAGATGTTTATTCTTTTTATTACTGATTCAGGATGTGATTAGAGGGCGTGTGAGGCAGGGCAAAACACGGGCTGCAGCGGGTAATTCACGCAGCTTTACGATAATGGCTGCCATCGGCTCGGCTGTTCCCTCCCAAGGCGCTTATTGGGAAGGGGAAACGGTGTATTTTATGCCTGGTAGATCTATATTACGTGTGGCTTGTTTGTGTATTTCCTATTAATAGATTGGTTGCATTTCGCACTTGTTTTTGCCAAGACCTGCATGCTACCAGCGCTGTGGATCTGAGTGTCAATAAAGCAAGGTGAGCCATTAACCGAAGTGAGACGTCCAGCGGGTCATTATGGCGCTCAGAGACAGGCACAAGTTCATTACACGGAGTCCTTCGTTGTAGCGGAAACTGGCGAAAACATTGAATACAAACCCGATGGAATATTTTTTTCCTCGATGTTTTGGAATGGAAAGTTAGTATAGTAATGTTGCAGTTGAAATTTTATACGCTATCCACGCACACATTCAGACTCAACTGTACCTCTAACGTGTTGGAGTAAGCGTCATCCAGCAACGAACCGCCCTATTCGCTCCTGCAAGACTTTTTCCAATTAAGCGTAGCGTGATAGGAAGGCCGTCATCTGAGGGCCCATTTTGGCTGCATTATCGCTGGGGTTGGGAAGGAAGCTTTTCATTAAACTAGCCAACCCTTTCATCCAGTAGCAATCCTTCCAATTTGCTCCTCCAAGACTTTTCCCAATCAAGTGTAGCAGGAAGGACGGCATCTGAGCGGCCCTTCTTTAACCAGCGACGTGCATCACCGCTGGGAGAAGGAGGAGCCTATTCATAAAACTATCTTGAGAAAAAGGTTAAATTCAGGCCTCGAATCCTTCATCTTTAACACGAGGCACTGGAGTCAGGAAAAAACATATATTCAGCGACAAAAAATTAGCATGTGAAATAAATGTTTAACTCACGCCTTGAGCCATTCATCTTTAACACCAAGGCACAAAGTAAAAAAAAAAAATACTCTGTAAAAACTCGACCCCCTTGGCTGCTCCATCCCACAATTTTGCTTCCACGCAGAGATTCCATGCAAGAAAAAAAATTGCATAATCTCCGTCTTACCTTACCTCGACTGCCAAGCGAGCGCCGGGGAAGCATAAGGTAAGGGGAACCGACACTCTAGACGCCTCCCCCGCCCTCGCCTCTAACGGGCCCAGATTACACCTTAGGGCAGCAGAAAGAGAAGGAGGATGCGTAGTAATCGACCCCCTTCCATGCCAAGCTGTCACACCCGACCATAAAACTGGAATCTCAACCTCCTTTTTCTTCCTCCTCCCCCCCCCCCTCTCTCTCTCTCTCTCTCTCTCTCTCTCTCTCTCTCTCTCTCTCTCTCTCTCTCTCTCTCTCTCTCTCTCTCTCTCTCTCTCTCTCTCTCTCTCTCTCTCTCTCTCTCTCTCTCTCTCTCTCTCTCACTCTCTCTCTCTCTCTCTCTCTCTCTCTCTCTCTCTCTCTCTCTCTCTCTCTCTCTCTCTCTCTCTCTCTCTCTCTCTCTCTCTCTCTCTCTCTCTCTCTCTCTCTCTCTCTCTCATTTATATACTTCCTCTTACTTCTTACTTATTCATCCTCCTTTCTTTCATTTATTCATTCTTCTCCTCCTTCCTTGAATCACATTTTTTTTTCTTTTTTCATTCCGTTTCCTATTTCTGTTTTCATTCCTTCTTCTCCTCCTCCTCCTTCTCTCACTTTCACTTTTCTTTACTTCATTCTGCATCCTTGTCTTTCTCCTCACCTTTCTTCTCCTCCTTCTCTTTCCCATACTCCTCCATTTTCTTCCTTTCTCTTTCTTCTTACTCTAGTGTCCCACCCTTCTTTCTTCTTCTGTTTTTCTCTTTCCAATTTATTTCTTATTTCCTTTTGCTCCCTATTTCTGTTATCCATTTTTCTTTCTTCTCCTCCTCCTCTTCCTCCTCCGTCTCTCACTCCCACTGTTTCTTTCCTTCTTCCTGTTTCCTACTCCTGTTCCTCACTCTCTTCTCCTCGTCTTCCTCTTCCTCTTCCTCTTCCGTTCCCCTATTACTCCTCTTCCTCCCCCTACCTGTGAAACCATAAATCTACGACCCCATCCACCTTTTTTCCCTTTCTTCCTTTTCACACCTATCTTTTTACTTCCTTCCTTGCTTCCTACTCCTTCTTCGACTTCCTCCTCCTTTTACTCTTCCTCCTCCTCCTCCTCCTCCTCCTCCTCCTCCTCCTCTTCCTCCCCGTCAAGCCTCCCTCCTCTTCCTGGCTATTTATATGAAGACACAGATCAATAGCGGGAAGGGAGAGAGAAGAGAGAGAGAGGTGGAGGGAAAGAGAGAAGCGTTCCAGAAATATTTTTAACGTTGTACAGTCTCTCTCGCTCTCTCTCTCTTGAACACACACACACACTCTCTCTCTCTCGCTCTCTCTCTCTCTCTCTCTCTCTCTCTCTCTCTCTCTCTCTCTCTCTCTCTCTCTCTCTCTCTCTCTCTCTCTCTCTCTCTCTCTCTCTCTCTCTCTCTCTCTCTCTCTCTCTCTCTCTCTCTCTCTCTCTCTCTCTCTCTCTCTCTCTCTCTCTCTCTCTCTCTCTCTCTCTCTCTCTCTCTCTCTCTCTCTCTCTCTCTCTCTCTCTCTCTCTCTCTCTCTCTCTCTCTCTCTCTCTCTCTCTCTCTCTCTCTCTCTCTCTCTCTCTCTCTCTCTCTCTCTCTCTCTCTCTCTCTCTCTCTCTCTCTCTCTCTCTCTCTCTCTCTCTCTCTCTCTTGATGTGTACCTGATAGACTTACGTCAAGACTTGACCACACACACACACACACACACACACACACACACACACACACACACACACACACACATGAATTAGTTATTCATAAGTCCAAACAAACTCATACATTGACATATATTGAATTCTATACATGAAATTTCCATCTTTTTTATCTCTTTGCTCCATTCTTCCTTTCATCTTCCTCTGTATTTTCCTTTACTTTCCAATTCCAGTTTCCTTTCTCTTCTCCGCCGCTCTCAAAACTTTATACCCTTTGATATCGTCACTCTTTATCCTCTCTATTATCGTTTTCCTCAGTTTTATTCATCTCCACGCTTACCATTATTTTTACCTTCCTTTTACGTAGATACCTTTATTGATCTTCTTTCCCTCCTTCTCTCCTCCTCCTCCTCCTCCTCCTTCCCTCCCCTCCCTTCTTTCCCCCTCCTGCATACTTTTTTTCACTCGGAGCATAAAGTTTTCCATTAGCGTGCACCACACAACAATTACAGGGAACTTTTCATTTCAAATTTTCATAACCACCTCCCGTGTGAATTGTGTGTACGGTGGTGGTGGTAGTTGTGGTGGTGGTAGTGGCGGTTGTTGTTGTTTGGTGGTAGTGGTAGTAATAGTAATGTTGGTTGTCAAAGCAATATAAATGTGATTAAAAGTGAGATTCATTTATATAACTTCTTAAGAGACGTCCCTTCTGTGTGTGTGTGTGTGTGTGTGTGTGTGTGTGTGTGTGTGTGTGTGTGTGTGTGTGTGTGTGTGTGTGTGTGCGTGTCTGGGTCTGTAGGTTACCGCCTCTCACTCATTTTTTCCTATATTCTTATCTCTTTCCCTTTGTTTTCCTTTCTTTGTCCGACACACACACACACACACACACACACACACACACACACACACACACACACATACACACACACATCCCCTCCTTCCCCCACACACTGAAAAAAAAACTACAACAAACAATAACAGAAGAGAAAAAAAAAGAAACACAATTCGAACCCAACAGAAAAAATCAGTCCTTTCTTTTTTTTCCTTCTTTTTTCGTCCGTCACGTCATGTTACTTCACGCCTCGCCTCTATGGAACTTAATACGCAAATTTTATTCATTTCGGGAAACGTTTCATTACACAAGCGAGGCGCCTTTGTTACTGAACTGGCTGGGGGGAGGAGGAGGACTAGGAGGAGGAGGATAAGAGAGGGAAAGGGGAAGGGAGAGATAGAGGGAAAGAGGAAATATGACAGGTTGGGGAAGGGAAGGGGAAGAATAAGCGTTATGGAATGGGGAATGGGTTAGATGGGAAGGAGAATGGGGACAGAAGGACCAGAAATGAGAGAGGTTAAGTGAAGAGAAGAGAAGGAGAGTGAGCGAGAAGAAAATGACAGGTTTGGGGAAGGGAAGGGAAAGAGTAAGTGTTATGGAATGGGGAATGGGTTGAATGGGAAGGAGAATGAGGAGAGGACCAGAAATGAGAAAAGTTAAGTGAAGGGAAGGGATAGAGAGGGAGAAAGGAAAAAATGACAGGTTGAGGAAGGAAAGGGGAGAGTAAGTGTTATGGAATGGGGAATGGGTTGGATGGAAAGGAGGATTAGCTGAGATGGACCAGAAATGAGAGAGGTTAAGTGAAGGAAAGGAAAGGGAGAGAGGAAAAAATGACAGTTTGAGGAAGGAAAGGGGAGGGTAAGCGTTATGGAATGGGGAATGGGTTGGATGGGAAGGAGAATGAGGGGAGGAGGAACCGGAAATGAGAGAGGTTAAGTGAAGGGAAGGGAAGGAATTAGAGAGTGGAAAAAAAGGCAGGTCGGGTGAGGAAAGGGGAAGAGTGAGTATTATGGAATGAGTTAGATAGGAAGGATAGTGAGGAAAGAAGGACCAGGAATAGAGTGAAAGGAAGAAGGGGTAAATAAAAGAGGAGGAAGATGAAATGAAAGAGGACGGAAAGGAAAGAAAGGATTAAATGGAAAGAAGGCTGGGGAGGAAAGGAACAAGGGACAAGATGGAAAGGGGAGAAAAGGGGAGGAAAAGGAGGAGAGAGGAAAAGAGACAGGCCAGGGAATGAAAGGGAAAGATTAGCAGAGGAGGAAAAGGACAAGGAACAAGATAAAAAGGGGAAAAGGGGAAGAAAAGGAGAAAAAAGGAAAAAAAACAGGCCGTGGAATGAAGGAGGAGGAGTGAAGGAATAAGAGGCAAAGGAGAGAGAGAGAGAGAGAGAAAGAGGAGGAGGGATGGAGGGAGGAAATGGGTCTTCAGTGAATGGTTGGCGTGACTTATTTACCGGCTATTCTCAATTTTATGTCAGGGTCATAAACGTCATTCACTGTGTATAGGATTTATTTTGCAAAGGAATAGAAGTTTGCATGTTGATTTAATTTGATTTTGTTTACCTCTCTCTCTCTCTCTCTCTCTCTCTCTCTCTCTCTCTCTCTCTCTCTCTCTCTCTCTCTCTCTCTCTCTCTCTCTCTCTCTCTCTCTCTCTCTCTCTCTCTCCGTTTTTTTTTTACTAATTCGTTGTATTCTGTTGTTTTTCTATCAATTCGTCAGCGTTTTCTTTTTTTTTTTATATATGTATTTGTGAATAAAAAGTTTTGAGCCGACGTTTTATGATGTTTTACGTATTCATGCTATTTTTCATTTTTCATTTTTTTTTTTTTGCATCCGTTAACTGATATGCAATTTAAAAACGATGTATCTATCTGTCTATTTATCTTTTTTATCGTCTACATGTTTATCTATCTATTTATATCCCTTTATTTATTTATCTATCCACATGTCTGTCTACATCTATCCTATTTATTTATCCACATCATGTGTTTATATCTTGCCATCTATTTTCTATTCATCCACATGTATCCTAATATCAGTCTATCTTTATCTATTCTAATATATCCATTTATTAATTTATTTACATGTCAGTCTATCTATACGTCAGTCTATCTCTATTTATCCGTGTCTACCCATTCACCTATCTATCTATATCTTGAAGTAAAGATTTAAGTAAGCAAACACGTATAGCTGATAAGTCTGCCAACACTCATCCTTCAAACTATGATTTCCTTTCCTTCTCATAATTTTGGATCTGTCTTTAACGTTTTGATTTTTCAGGTCCTTATCCCTCCTATTATAAGAATATTCTAAATAATGAGCGCATTAGTGGAGGCCGCCTCATTAACTATAAATAAGTCACGTTTATGCTCTTATTAGTGAAGCATCGCGGGGTTTATTATTGCCCCGCCCATGATTGTTTGGAACTCATTCAGTGGAGTCTGTCATTAATCTGTTCTTGGTTAACTAAGGCTGCTGTCCCCTCCCTCGTGTGCTTAACCCGTTCGCTGCGATTGGTACGGATTTCGCCTTCCCTGTTAGCCTGGTAACACATAGTCCCAGGTCTTTCTCTGCCTCTGTGGTGGATAGTGGAGTGTTTCCCATGTGGTATTGGTGTGCTGGATATCCCCTCCCAAGGTGCAGGACTTTACATTTTTCTTCATTGAATTGTAGCAGCCACCTTTTGTTCCATTCCTGTAGCTTGGTGAGGTCTTCTTGTATGAAATCCGCAGTCAAGGGGTTAGGTAAATGTTGATAATTACACCTCCACTCCCTAACTCATGAGTAACTTCTCTATTCTATCTTCTCTCATATATTTAAAGTGTGTCACCTTTGGAACAGTCTCTCATTTGCTCTCTCCCCTATGCCATTTGCTAGGTTAGTCCCTTTCGGTATTTTATGAAGCAGTAAAAAGCTGATATTATTCTGATTATCTATTCCATAATACTTTTTCTTCCCGTAAAGTAAATAAAAAAAGACGAAATCACATAATTAACCATCTCTGGCAACATCCCTTCCCTCTATTGGAATAAACCTCCATTAAAGCATAAAAACAGCCCATAAAAGGGAATCAGATCGTATAATTTGGTAGTCCTTCCCATCTGGTGCAGGTGGCGGGTTGGTGGAGCTGGCGGCGAGGCAACACGAGTCGAGGGACGAGTGTGAGGCAGCGAGGGTCGAACCATGGCCGTGTGTGAGGTGCTGGAGAGGAGCCGGGCCATTCTGAAGGCACTGGAGGAGGGAAGGAAAGAAGAGGAGGGCAAGCAGAGGCACAGTGAAAATGAGGACGAGGAGAGACGAGAGCCACCTGAGAACAAAGACGAGAAGAACAGCGGCCGAGGAGACAACGAAAAGAGAACAGGACTCGAGAAAGGAGTGGAGGTGAGTGGATGTACGGATGTGACGCAGCGGGACAGTAATGGAGGAGGAGGAAGAAGAGGACCAGTGGAGGAAGGTAATGAAAACGAAGAAGAAGAGGAAGAGGAAGGAAATCGACCAAGAGCCACGTCGAATGTATCTTTCACGAGGCCGGTTTGTCAGTACTTGGAAGAGGCCAGGGAGTTTTTCCCTCTCTTCCGCTCCTACTCCCCCCACTCCTCCTCCTACTCCTCTTCCCCCTCCGGTTCCTCTCCCTCCGTCTCCCTCTCTTCTTCCATCACTCTCTCTTCCTCCTCTTCCTGCCGGGATGTCAACAAACCAAGTGGAGGAACTGAACCCTCTTACCCATCCAGCTTGGAGAGGACTCAAAGAGAAGGAGGAGGAGGAGGAGGAGGAGGGGGGGGAGGAGGAGGAGGAACACACAATCAGAACACTGGAAAAACAAATAAAGAACTTACGGAATGTCTTGAAAACTCTAAAAGCACAGGAGGAAGCCCGGATCCAGACCGACAGGAGGAAGACGCAAGGAAGGGAGAGGGAACGAAAAATGGGAAGAGAGGAGAAAACGGAGGCAATCAAGGCAATGGTGCTTCGCCTCGTCTGGGGTCCCGGCGGCATCGAGTGTGCGAGTACCTGGACGCTGCCTCGAGAAAGCCCGGCGCTGCTCCCGTCTGTGACTTCTTGGCCGCCCTTAACCTTGGTCCTCAACCCGGAGACTCTGACCCAAGTGTGGATCCGTCGGTTGCAGCACACGAAAGAGACAATCCAGCAAGCACTTCACCTCGTCTAGCTGAGTACCCCCTTAAGCCCAACAGCGGTGACCCTGAGCCACGTAATTCTAGCTCTCCTGATCCAAAAAATAGTGTACTGGATCCGATCACTCAATTATCAAGCCCAAAAAGTAATGACACGGGAATGTTGAATTATCCATCGTGTCCAAAACATTGTCCATTTGCTTCAACTGATCATGTTTCCGATGCTCCCAGTCGCATCTCACCTGAGGCACCTGTGTCTTCACCTGGTCAAATTACCATTCCGCTCATTCCACTTAAAGACCTTCTTGACCCCAGACTCACTCCACCGAGGCAATCTACTGATCCATCTGGCCTTAGACTTTCTCCACTTGGTACTGTTAAGTTTCCACGTACCTCACCGAGAGACCCAACAGCCTCAACCTCAAGTCATGATGGTAAAGATATAAGGACGGACAATCATCAGCACTCACCTGTCAGTTCTTTTAGTACAGGTGTGTCTAAGCGAACCAGCTCTGGCCTAAAATGTAGTTACCTTCGACAAAGCCCTACCACCACGACCACCACCACCACCGCTGTTAATACCTCTCTCACCACCACCACCACCACAACTTCCCCGACTGTACTTACGTGTCAGTACCTCCACCGCAGTCCACCAGAGACCCCCAGCACTACCGGCACCACCAGCACCACACCCACCACCCATAAATGCCCATACCTTCAAAACTCACGCGTCACTACTGCGGTCTCAACACCCACAGCCACCGACGTTACCAATACCACTGTCAACACCACCAGTACTTGTGCAGCCACCAATACCACCATCATCTCCACCACCACCTCATCATCAACCAAGTGCTCGTATCTCCATAAGGCACAAACTGTTTCCACCACCAATGCTAGCGTCAGTATTACCAACGTCACCACCAAAAGTACTCCTCAGTGTCCGTACCTCCAGGCCCTCTCACGCCCTTCCACCTCCACCACCAGCAGCACCAATGCCAACACCCCCACAGCTACCAACTCCATTACAAGCAACACCAACAACAATAAAAACGCCGTATGCGAGTATCTCCAGCGCAACGCAACCACAACCAGCAGCAGTAACACAGTGATTTGTCAATATCTTCACAACAACCAGAGTCCCGGCAACACCACCACCACTAACACCACCAACACCACCCACACCATAACCAACGGCTCCACCGGCAGCGCCAATAACATTAGCAACAGCAGAACCAACAACAGAAACAAGAACAACCACAGCACCACCAAACACGAAGTCATCAGAAACGACCGTCAGAAGAAGAAATCGAGGCAAGAGAATAGCAGAAGTAGCCATTTAGAGGGAAACGGATACAAACAGGAACGCGTCATAACCCCGCCAGGCCGCGACACCAGAAGCTCGGAAGCCGTCACAATCCCACAGACAAACCTGAAGGCCTTGCATGGGTCTACGGTCGTCAGCGAGCTGGGGGCGCCAAGGACTAACGGACGTGTTGGACAATTGTTCGAGAAGTCCAACATATCCGGCGAGCCAGCTGACGAAGGTAGAGTCAATATTTTGCCATTAGAGGCGAGGGGAGGAGGGCGCTCTGCAAACACTGGACATCTGGAGGAGTCTCCCATCGAATCCTCCGTTGCCCACACAACACGTCCCGAGGCCGCCAAGGACTGGAGCCACAAATGTGATTACCTCAAGCATGCTGCTACATCTTCTATTACTACTAATAATAATAATACTATTACTACTAATACTACCAGTAGAAATGATTCTATGCAGATAACTCCTGTATCAACCAGCAAACAAAACTGCGAAATCCCTGACAGAATCGCCTTGGAAATCAGTCCCACAGGAACTTCCTTCCCATGTCCACCCCCTTTTCCCTTCTCGACCGTCAGTCCCCGCCGTGAGCCGGCCGGTTCTAGCGGCCACAATTCATCACAGACAAGTCAGATTTCTGGTTTCATCTCCAAGGACGGCAGCACCACAAGGACCTTCCTGAAAAACACCGGGGAACAAGGGAACGCGCCAAACGTGATTGATGATCGAGGGAGCGGCCGCGGCATCACTTGCCACTACCTCCGCCAAGCCTCTGGCGCCGCGGCTAAAACATGCCGCCTCACCTGTGAATTTCTTGAGAAAAATCATGGATGTATCGACAAGCTCAATGGAACTACGAAAGGGAAAGAGGAGATGGTGCGAGGGAAAGCAGAGAGAGGAGAGCAGAGGCCGCCGAGAAAGAATCAGGTGTATATAGACGATAATAAGGCGCCAAACTATACCGGAAAAACTTTTGGCGATGAAGCTAAAATAGTGAGTCAATCTCAGCAGAATTTTTACCAATCTCGTCTCTCGTATCAAGACCTGAGTGCCCCTGTCTTGACACACTTAAATGGAAGCCCAAGCTCTCCCCAAGCTATCAGTGGCCGTAAGGGAGAGGCAGCATCGGTCCCTTTCTCCGCCGCGAGGGGGGACACGCCCCAACCATCGACGCGTGCATCCATCAAGCCGGCCGACAGGGGGCCCCGAGCTGACCCAGGGTCCGTGCATGCGCCGCCCTGTGACGGGACTTTCCGCGCCACACGCTGCCGCACGTACTCCCCGACATTATTTCACCCTAAGTTTTCTATTCACCGGCTCGCTGTGAGAGAGAGGGACGAGGGAAATTTCTCTCCGTCGCCTCCCCTCACGAGCTGGGAAGTATTAAAAATGAGTCTTGGCCCGTGTCCTGTCCGTGACGCGGGGAGGAGCGACGAAGAGGAGGAGGATGGGAAGGAAGAGGAGGAGCTCTCCGACACGTCTGGGAGCGCCGCCTTGGAGGAGTACGACCCTCGCCTGAGTCTCACGCGGTCCGTGTCGCCCACTCCTTCAGATGACACGAGAACTAATGACCTGGAGCTGCCGTCACCTGAGGGAAGGAGCGAAGTTGGCGCCGCGCCAGCAAAAAATAAAGAAAAAACTTGCAACATAAAAACGAACCAGCCTTTGACACCCGATGGGCTGCAGACAAGCAAAGAAAGTTTTCAGAATGAAGAAATTTACAAAAACTTCGACCGTAACCAAGACATTCAGACGGCAAGCAAACTGCAGAGGCCGGGATCACAACCCAAGGGCGGCGTACGGGGGCCTCGGAAAGCTGAGCTGCCCGCGACGCAAGAGGGGAGGGACAGCGTGTCCTCGGTGACCTGCAGAATGGATCCGGCGGTCCCCCCCACGACGCTGTCCGGCGCCAAGACCTGCGGCTTCCTGCTGAGGGTTCAGGAGGTGCTGCGTTCCCTGCCGGGCCGCGAGGCGCCGCTCACCACAGCGGCGCCGGAGACAGTGACGGGTGGAGACAAATAGCGGCCGATGCGTCTCCGCGGGACCACGGCAGCTGGAGGTAAGGAGGAGCAGTGCGTCCCGTCTTTCTTCCTTTCAGGGCTATTCTTTTGTTTACCTTCCTTCGCCGCCCGTCCAGCGTGCGTTCATGGGAATTACGAGGGCAGAGATATTGCTGAGGGATATATTTGTGTCCGTGGATCGTGACCTTGTTTATGAGAAAGCGAGTAAAAAAGTAGACCTCGTCGGGCCGCAATCATTCAGGGGTCACGCACGTCCTTGATCCCTGGGAAGTGTATCGACCTCGAGGACATGACGTGACGAGGCTCAAATTCCCTTATGATTGAGTCCGAAGGTAGTAATAGTGACATCACGGGAAGGAGGAGGGAGGGAAGGGCACTCAGTAGTAGTAGTAGTAGTAGTAGTAGTAATGTGATAGTAGTGATAGTGGCACAACCATCACCACCACCATCACCACCACCATCACAACCACCATCGCAACCACCATCACCACCACCATCACAACCACCATCGCAACCACCAAACAGACCGAGCAACAACCTTAAAACACCACTAAAACACGCTAACGACACACACTCAAACAAGCAAGTAGACTGATGACTCGAAATAGAGACACCCCACTGCTCTCCACGTCTCGTTTGCCCTTGACGACCGACCCTTCTATCCCCCCCCCCCTCTCTCTCTCTCTCTCTCTCTCTCTCTCTCTCTCTCAATATTAAATTATGACCCCCAGCAATAGATCTTCGGTGTTTCTCTGCTTCGTTCATCCCTCTTTTTTTTCTCTCTCTTTTTCCTGCTTCTTTTCTCTTCAATTTTACGTAATTTTTGTGGATTTTTATTTCGTCCTTTTTTACTTCATTTATTCATTCATCCTTTTTCCTTCTTTTCCTTCTCCTCCTTTTCCCTTTTTTCATTTTTTTATTTTTTATTTTTTATTTTCGACAACTTCTACGTTTGCACATGCCTGTCTGCCTACCTACACACACACACACACACACACACACACACACACACACACACAGATCTACCGACAGAGAAAGAAATATAATCAAATTCAGTTCACATAAATCCAATATGGTTCAAATTAGCTGGGGCGGCCTTGGGGGTAGAAAATAGAATCTGACAGAATAAAGTGAGGGAGAGAGAGAAAAAAGGCAATTACGCGAACTGAATTTAAATCACCGTCACTTTCCTTTTTGTGATGATGACGGGAAAGAAGTGATATAAAAAAAGAGATGAAAATAATGAAAGTGACGGAAAAAAAAAAGAGTGCTGGAGAGAGAGAGAGAGAGAGAGAGGGGTGATACAAAAAAAAAGAAAGAGAAGAAAGAAGAAGAAAATAAAGAATATGACGGAAAAAAAGAGTGCTGGAGAAAAGACAGCATGAATATAAACCCCAGAAAGAGAGAGAGAGAGAGAGAGAGAGAGAGAGAGAGAGAGAGAGAGAGAGAGTTCCAATTTTCTCTGCTTCACATTTACGGCGACTAATGTAGCGGTAAACACGGTATTACATTTTTACAAAGATGGAGCGAAATATTTTTGGATAGAAAATTTTGTTGTAACTTTCTTTACGATCCGCTCTTGATTGGAAGTGCTCTGTGTGTGTGTGTGTGTGTGTGTGTGTGTGTGTGTGTCTACGTTGTCAGATTGACCTACTCAGCCTCTTATATTCCCTGATTTCCGACCCAAAAGCTGTCTGCTCCTTCCCAAAACTCGATTCATTTACAGTCATCGTTAAAATGGTTAATTACTGATGTCTCTTCGCAGCTGTCAAGTGTCAAAGACCGGAAAATGCAAGGTGATGAGCACGATAATCTGGCAACGCTGGTGTGTGTGTGTGTGTGTGTGTAAAACTAGTTATTTTTTACGGCTTGTTTTTCAGTTTGACTACTTAGTTAATTGGTAGTGTATTTATCTAATCTTCATTCATGAACTCAATATTTTTTCCTTACTATTTTCATTTCCCTTTAGATCAAGCACGAGAGGAATAGTTTTGTTTCTCTCTTTCCTGTGTCCATGCAATAAATCAAAGGAGAAGACGGAATATCGACACTTTATAATCCTCGACGTGATCGCCAATACTTTTTCTGTCGAGAGTCATAAGTCACCAACAGGTTACTCATACACTCAAAAATCGATGATATGTGCACGATAGGACAGGAAAGAACATAGATAGGTCTTCAGAAAGCTATAATAACCACTCACAAACATGCAATTTCCATCAATGTGCTCTCCATGCCTAAGAATACATCCCTATTGACATCCTTTAACGACTCATTACGATATTAGTAGCGAAAAACGGTCTATCTATTTATCTACCTATGTATCTATCAGTCTATCTATCCATCTATCTATCTGTTTCCATCGATGTGCCCTCCCCGCCTAAGAATACATCCCTATTGACATCCTTTAACGACTCATTACGATATTAGTAGCGAAAAACGGTCTATCTATTTATCTACCTATCTATGTATCTATCAGTCTATCTATCCATCTATCTATCTGTTTCCATCAATGTGCTCTCCATGCCTAAGAATACATCCCTATTGACATCCTTTAACGACTCATTACGATATTAGTGTCGAAAAACGGTCTATCTATCTATCTATCTATCTATGTATCTATCAGTCTATCTATCCATCTATCTATCTGTTTCCATCGATGTGCCCTCCCCGCCTAAGAATACATCCTTATTAACATCCTTTAACGACTCATTACGATATTAGTGTCGAAAAACGGTCTATCTATCTATCTACCTATCTATCTATTTATCAGTCTGTCTATCTGTCTATCTATCTATTCATCCGTCTATCGCTAACCAATTCAGTTATCGAAGACCCCATACTCTCATCGCACACACTGCCTCCGTTCGGGCATGAAGCAATAAGCGTTGTAACTTTTCCTCAGGTCTTCTTCCCCCTATTACTTTTGATCAGCGTCGCTCCTCCCTCAGCCTGCCATCAAAGGCCTCTCGTCATCTCATCTCCCGGGTGGAACACGAAGCCGTAACCACACCAGAAGCAAATAAGGGCAGGAATTGGGTGGTGGGTGGTTGTTAGCGTGGACAATCATCGAGGCATAAAGTTCGTAGAATGCTCATGGGTAGGGAAAGACAGGGGAGGTTGGGATGGTACTAGGAAACGAGGGAAAAGGTGAACTGTCCTCAGGTGGTCTCAGGAAAGAAGAGGAATTGATAGAACGGAATAGGAAACGAGTAGGAGGGAGAAGAGATTAAGAAAGGAAAAGTAGCAAGAGAAAAGAGTATAGGAAGGAAATGTATTTTGTGAAGCTAGACGAGAAATGGAAGCAAAAAAAGGGGACGTAACAGAGCATTATAAAATTATATTAGTACCCGCAGATGTATTGCCGAGGAGAAAAAACATGAAAGTAGACGAGGAAGGTTTTCTTAGGATAGGAAAAAGGCGAGCTGAAAGGGCAGGAGCAGGACGGAAGCTGTAAAAGGTGTCTCGTATGATGGATGAAGTGTGTGTGTGTGTGTGTGTGTGTGTGTGTGTGTGTGTGTGTGTGTGTAATTCACCACGGCCTGATCACGAGCTGGACTCGCTTTCGCCACCAGGTACCCTCACGACGTGAGCAAGTGCTCATTATTGTCGATTTCCGGGTACTGCCAGGACCTCACACACCACACACCCCATCCACCTTGCTCAAGGGGGGACAGTAACCACTCCTAGTCAACGGAAAGAATCCGGCCTGAGCGGAGCTCGAACCGCCGCCTGTTTGGCCGTGAAGCCTTGCAGAGCGGAGCTCTAACCGATTGAGATACCGGAGCGGTGTGTGTGTGTGTGTGTGTGTGTGTGTGTGTGTGTGTGTGTGTGTGTGTAGCAAATAGGAAACCGTAAACATGAAAAAGAAACACATTAGAGCGGAAAATTGGGCAAGAATATCAGAAAAACAATGTAAGAGAAAGAAGTATAAGAAGGAGGAGGAAGAGAAGAAGGAAGAGGAGGAAAAAAAGTGAGAAGAAAAGAAGAAAAGATTCCCTCGTCTCCCGCTGGTCCCTCCGGCCTGCCATCACGAACACACACACGGAGGGAGACACTGACGGGCGCAGGGATGGAAACTTCGTACACATTTGTTGCTCTCTCTCTCTCTCTCTCTCTCTCTCTCTCTCTCTCTCTCTCTCTCTCTCTCTCTCTCTCTCTCTCTCTCTCTCTCTCTCTCTCTCTCTCTCTCTCTCTCTCTCTCTCTCTCTCTCTCTCTCTCTCTCTCTCTCTCTCATCTAGCCCTTTTTTTTCCTCTTTTTTTCTTCATTTCATAGTTGCTGCTTCCTCTTATTTCCTTTTTTTCCGCGCCGTACATGTCACTTCCCCGTACCAGGCATCACTTTTGCTTTCATATTTCCCCTCCATACGACCCGCGTCCCTCCCCTTTGCATTCCCCTCACGCGTCCCCTTCCACACATTTCGCTGCACTCAGACTCGGTGATGGGCAGGCATCGAGGGAGGGTCGCGGCGATCAAAGAGCCAATTTGACGCGGAGGAAGACCGTCGCTTCAAGGTTACGCGTCGCCTCTTTGCGGGAACTATATGCCGTAAAGTGACATGAGTTTATAGCGTCGTTGCCCGCGAAGGACGCGTGTTGGCGAGGATTAAGAGCCCCGAAGCACACGGTTCCTTGCCCTGAATTGCCACTTTGCCATAGGAACTTTTGGCGTGATAAGGAGACGGAGGCAGTGGAGGAGGAATGGTTCAGAAAGGTGTGGGAGCATTACCTACTTGCATGGTATTCTTTGTCTTAATAATTTTACACAGACCGCGGCTTACTATAGCAATGGACGTTTTGTATTCCTCCAAAGGTTTTAGAACAAAGGTAATTTTTTTTTTTACGCTGAAGCGAGTATGAATGCTATATATATATATATATATATATATATATATATATATATATATATATATATATATATATATATATATATATATATATATATATATATATTGGGGTTATATCAAAACTGAAGCCCTGCATATCATTGTTAGTCCTAGTTATGCTTCGAATACGAAAATGAAGCTCTAAACAAACCTGTCAGGGTCGAGGTCAGCAGATCCTGCCTCCCGTCACTCAGCAGCTGTCCTCGCCCGCCACGAGTAGAAAATGTTTCTGTCTCAGCACTGAATCGTGAAAATGTACATTCCCTAATGAATTAAGTGATCACTATTTCCTTGCATAACTGGAAGTGTTAAGTAGGCGACGACAATGATACAATTATAGTTGAGTTGTAGGGGACTAGTTGAACCGTGCAGTTTTTGGCCCAGTTCCACGTAATTTTGTAAAAATAAAATCATTGTCTCCAATTATGATTGTGACAAACATTTGTAATGGCTGTGTTTGGTTTAGTAAATCACCTGTAATTAGCTTCCTGGCCTTGTTAAATAGATTATTATGGGGCGCCGATTACTTATAATCTTTTGGACGTTCATTGTCATTCACACGTCAATGCATATGAATATTGCTGAGATATTCTTGTCCGGCACATGAAAAAAGAAATAGGAGGGGCTCGGACCGCGGCGGTCAGAGTCGAAACTGTTTTGACCTCAGCCTCGAACACTTCAAGACATTGCCTCCGCCATTTGCCCTTAGGAGAGTGGTGCACCATCTTGTGGCGGGAAGGCAGGTGACGGAAAGATACGGGAAGTGGCAGCGGTGCAGAGTACTTTATCCTATACAGGAGAGCATCCATCATAAATTGGAAGGTAGTCGAGCCCCACTCTGACGTGAAGGTAAGCTTTTGAGCTTCATACAGTTGTGGTATTGCTCTACTGTTCTTGTTCTTGAGTTATTGAACTTAACCTGTTGACTCCACCTGATCTAATGCCAATAGTTGTTATAACATAGTGCCTTCCAAGATCCTCGGCGTTTATTTAGAGTTTTAGAGGACAGGGTAAGGCTCAGGACGTCTTGTTCTTGAGTTATTTGACTTTCCGTTTCCTCCAATTGAGCACAGGTTAACAACTGGTATAGTGTATTGCCTTCTACGGTCCTCCACGTGTATTTAGAATATTAGGTAATGTTCACGACGTCTTTAAAACTTGCAGCCTGTTATTAATTAAGGATTTCCACAATACCAACACACAGACGTCATCTCTAGTGTTTGGCTCAGTATCCATGCTTGTTGAGGGATGGATTCCTGGCACCATCATTCAAAGGCATCCCCATGCCTGATATTGCTCATTGCCAGAGTTTCCCTATAATCCATTGTTTGTTGTTTTCCTTTTCTCTTCCCCTTCACATATTTTGTGTTCTGTTAGTGCTTCAGGTCAGTATTTCTTGCCATATCTTAATCGTTTGAATTTATCTTCATTGAATCATCTTTAGCCCAGCCACCAGTTGTATTCCATTTATTACTTTTACTATTTTGGTCGTCAGTCTTGCCATCTGCAAAATTATTATTCAATTTGCTCTACTGTTAGAATTTGTATCATTGCAACACTAAGATCTTTTAACCACTACATTTTAGTATTTGGCTGCATCCATATTTTACAAAGTAACTGCACCAGTTTTGCTGGTAATTTTAAGAATCTAGTATTGCTAGTCACAGTGCGTGATCACCAAATTACCTGTCTTTGTGTTTCATCGGTTATCTCACCTGGTGGACTTTTGGGTTGATACATGACCCCCTCAGCTTGCAAAATAAATAGTACAGTAAAGAGAGAATAGATGACTAAAACGATCACCATATATATTGCTTGGTAATAAATATACATGTATGTATGAGGTACTTTTATATTAAGAATTTCTTAAGACTTCCCACCAAACCCTTTGGACATTTCAGTGAAATTTATAATCCTTTGGTACTGATATTTTAACTTTAGAGACATCACTGGATTTGTTTATATGCTTATAGTATTTACTTGTAAATATTTCTTTAGTCCATATTTATATATCTCCAGTTATGTCTTAACCAACCTTCTCTTAACTCCAGCTGCTATTCAACGAAAACATAGTTTTGGGGGAATGCTATTTTACAATCTGTAAAAGATATCAATTTGGAAAATGTAAATGCTCATTAGTGTAATGGGGGAGCATTACTCCTGCGGTCAGTGCATGGGAATTGCTTGACTCGTCATATTTTCACAAACTTAATTCTCAGTAATATTTGAAAGCTTTATATACTAGATGAAATAATTATCAAGAGTTCATCAGATACATGTGTGATACAAAGTCTAGTGACAGGACCATCTTGGAAGGTTTAGCACCACAGCTATGGTGCACCCATGTAAGGGGACAAGACAAGGACTGGGGTGGGACTCGGTGGGTCTATGTCTGAAGTGGTGAGCACCAGGCAGGCAGAGTGCAGGCAGTGTATGAAGGCTGTGAGGGAGTGCACCAGTGGGCTGGGACAGACAGACACTGCAGACACCACCACTTCTGCTGGGACATCCGATGGCAGATAATTCTGAAGCACCATCCCAACAGAAGTGTGGTTGACAGTCATGTCTGGGTTGAGCTGTGCAGGAGAGAATTTATAGACGACGAAAATGTTACATGAGCTTGTTTCCAAAATAGAAAATGAGTTTTTTTTTTAGTGCACAAAGCAGAAGTAGACAGTTTTATAAAGACTGAATTTTAGATTCACACTCTTACAAGCTTTTTTCTGTATCATTCATTCACTATAATGATTATGAGGATATAATAGAAGGTAGTAGCATCATAGGTGTGTATATTTGCAACCTTGCTGATGTGATCACTTTAAATGTCTGTTAGTACACTTATTTTCAACCTTAACCTAAACTGCTCAATGGAACATTTTCCTTCTACCTGTGACATGTTTCAAACATGACTCCCCATTCTCTCATCTATAGTTGTAAAATCTACTAAAAACTTCTGTTCTCCCTTTCAATTCTCCTTATCCATCTGATCTAAAGGCTGCACATTACCAATTGAACAGAATTTAGAAAAAAGGTTGTGGTCTGAGGAGCACAACAGGAATTATAGTAGTTTAACAGGATGGCTGTGTAGCTAAAGAGTAGGAAGAGGTTTAGAATGTTTGCTTCAAATGTTTGTCTCAAAAGTGATCAGGGATAGATGTAAAATACTGAACCAACTGCTCTAGATCATTAAGGAGAAAAAAAAATTGTAGGCTTGTTCTCTTAGTTGGTTAGTAAAGGTGGATACAAGCCAAACAGGGCGGTGAACATTATAAACCCTGAAGTTAGAGATTTCATCAGAAGAAAAGATCAAGATGTGCTCCACACTGAAGTTCAATAAGTAAAACTAGTACAAAGTCAGAATTAGATGAGATATGTTGCACAGATATATCGTCACCTTCATAGATAAACTGTCAAAGTCTTTTGTACTTTTCAGATTTCAAAAACTCACTTTTTTAAAATTTTCATATCACAAAAAAAAGGTAAGCTCAATTTCTAAACCTTCACACTCCAGAATGGCAAAGGCAACCATACCAAAAGGCTACACATATGATAAAAAAATTATTTAACCAAAAATCTGGAAATCGCTGAGAAATGACTTAAGCAATTATTTGATGAGGGTGACGATATACTTATCCTAAACAATACAGTATCAGGATGGCACCCACCAGGCCACTGACGTTGAGGGCACAGAAGCGAAAAGGAACCATGTCAGGCATTGGCAGGGGGATGGCAGGCAAGTTCACTGCAAAAGAAAGTAAGTGGTCAGGATTGGGTGGGAAACTGTTTAACCTCACACCTTTCACCTTCACTAGTCTCCATGTGTTTAGTTTCTTAAACACCCTTTTTATTTCTTTCATCTGTGTTCAATATTAATCTACCTAGCCTTCCACTGGTATTTTTCTTTCCATTTTTTGGTTTCCCGGGCGGAATGGAATAATTTGGGCGGCTTTTCCGATACCCTACGCCCCTGTCCACCTGGCAGTGAATGGGTACCAGGTATTAATCAGGGGTTGTGTCCCATCTCCTGGGATCTGTTCCCTTCTCCCATAATTCCTTCCACTCCTGTCTCTCTCCGGCATATGACCACAGATGTTGCACTGACTAAGCGAAACTTTTCAACTACTTTTTCCATTTTTTGGTGATATTATTTATCATGCTACCATTTTCCTTGTGTCTTGTTTCTTTTATATTTTCCTTATGGTACCTGTTTGTCTTGGCCTGTCCTCCCATCAGAAGAATACTTTCCATTTTGATCTGCTTTATTTATTATTTTCTGAGTAATTTCTCATTTTTAGTCTTACCTCATTTCTTGTTCAGTAAAGACAGAGGATATTGTTGTCAACAGATAATCCTCCTACCTGTGTGTGTGTACACTTACACATAGATGCAAGGATGGGTTGTGCGGGGGGGTGCGGGGGGCGGTTGGCAATAAGGCAGGCCTGGAATTCTTCTGTGAGGGGTTCACTTGAGTTAGAAGGGTCGGCGTTAGGCTCAGGGAGAATGCCAGAGCACACTTCAGCCCGAGCCTCACATTCATCTTCCTCCACATCATCCCCGCAGCCCATATCTGTAGAGAAGAGTCTTAGTGAGTAAAGATAGGTCTACATTTCCATTTCATGCTAAGATGAGTTGGCAAGGGTAACTAACTTAGAGGCAGGTATAGTCTGTTAAAGTGAAATGTTCCTCTGATCTCTCTCTAGGCAACATTTTTAGGCCTCTCATGATTTCTGGCTTCTTCTATCGCTCTCATAGAGGTAGTTTGTCAATCACCCATGTTCTCGTGGTACATGTTTGTTTTGTTTGCCTTAGCTTCTACTATGTTTGTAAAAAAACAGTAAAGAACATTTCCAAAATATTTATACCATTTATACATATTACCAATTGCAAAAGTTATTGATACAATACTGAAATAAACCATTTCACCCTTTGAAGCGAAGGCTCTTGAGCACGACGGTACAACCAGATTATAGATTTAAGGGCAATATAAATGAAAATTTTAACTTTTAGAAACATACCACATCTTTCTTCGGAGTGGCCAGGTGTTCTTGGATGCTGGCACTCTGATTGCTGCTTGCTAGTGCTGGAGTGTGTGCTATGATATGCATATACTGAAATCATGTCACGGGATGAACTCATTTTGGGTGGTTGTTTAGGGAGCGACTCGAAGGCGAAGCCAAGTGTATGATTTATGGCATTTGCTGACGCCCCGGGGTGTTCATTGTCCAGCATTGGAGCTGTTGAGTAATGTAAACGTGGCTGGCTGTTTCCGTAGACTTTTTCGCGTCACTACCTGGGTAACGCTCTATCCGTAACACATTGTTTTTATAGGCATTGGAAAGTTCGTGGCAATACGGTGAAAATCTTGCTGAAAAACCTCTTGGGCATTCTGCTGATGCCAAATGTGACAGGAAATATCCCGAGACTTTGTGTTGAACTCTTAACATTACAAATTGTATAACAATTTCTAGCCAAGACTTCAAATTCGTATGTCTTTTTTTCTTTTTTTTAAAGAAACTACTCATGTTTATATTTCCATTTTCCATAAACTCGACGCTTATATTTTCCCCATTAACACTAACGTAAGAAAGCCCGGTCTTTTTTCCTCTCCAGATTTCTCTCAACCAATAAGCTCCAAGGAGGAAGATACTCTTATTGTGTTCCCATTAGTGGACTGAGCTTATTCCAGACACTCGGAAAATAGACTATTCTACTACTACTACTACTACTACTACTACTACTACTACTACCACCACCACCGCTTTTACTGCTTCTGCTTGCTTATAGGTTCCTTTGAACAACGCTGCTTCATACTAGTGCAAGAACCGACTGCTAATTTCGTTGTCTTTGTTTTAACCTTGAGTGAAGATCGCCTCGCATTAATTAATAAGTCTAGGCTCAAGGCGCGCTCAGGTCACTCCAAGCTTAACCACGGACCCATAATCTTCTCGCGCCATGGCAGCACACGGCGCCTCCCCCAACCCCGACGCCAAGGAGCGAACGTATTACAATTTTGTCCTTTTTTTTTTTTACAAGAAAGGAGACAGCTCAAGGGCACAAAAAAAGGAAACAATAATTTTAAAAAAGCCCGCTACTCGCTGCTCCTAAAAAAGAATCAAAAGAGGTGGCCGAAAGAGAGGTCAATTTCGGGAGGAGAGGTGTCCTGATACCCTTCTCTAGAAAGAGTTCAAGTCGTGGGTAGGAGGAAATATAGATGAAGGAAGATTGTTCCAGAGTTTACCAGCGTGAGGGATGAAAGAGTGAAGATGTTGGTTAACTCTTGCATAAGGGGTTTGGACAGTATAGGGTGAGCATGAGTAGAAAGTCGTGTGCAGCGGGGCCGCGGGAGGGGGGGAGGCATGCAGTTAGCAAGTTCAGAAGAGCAGTCAGCGTGGAAATATCGATAGAAGATAGAAAGAGAGGCAACATCGCGACGGAATTTAAGAGGTAGAAGACTATCAGTAGGAGGAGGAGAGCTGATGAGACGAAGAGCCTTAGACTCCACTCTGTCCAGAAGTGAGATTCACATATTCCACAAAGACGGAGGCAGCCCTGTATATGGATAGCAACTGGGGGGGGAGAAGAACCGAACGAGATGATACAGAACGCCCAACTCGGAAGCTGATGATGAGAGAGGAGATGATGGTTTCCAGTTGAGATTCTGAGTTAAGGATGTTAGCTGAGATGGTGTGATATGATAGATAGGTGGGATAAGGGAATGGAGTTTTGATGATCAGAGATTGGGTGGAGAATTGAGTTTGAGTTTATCACAAGCACAGGATAAGGTCCCCCAATCGAAAATGAAAAGCAAGGTCTGAGGTTTGAGTGTGTTCTGCAGCCTCCAGTCTGAACTCGCATTTCCTGTTGTGATGATGTTCTCATTGAAAAGAAAGAATAATGCAGAGTGGAGAGGTTTAGAGAGGTGACCGACTACCACACCAGAGATAGAACGAAAGAGGAGACTGGAGATAGATAAAGGAACAGAGAGGTTAGAGGGAAGAGGGCGGGGCAAGAAAAGAAGAAGATTGCAGACTATCGAAGCTTTTTCCGATATGTCTAGCGCAACTGAGAAAGTTTCACTGAACGGCTAAGAGAGGCCCAGTCAGTTAGAGAGCAGAGAAGAGCCCCTTTGGAACCCATACTGGGCGATCATCAGATAGACGGAAGTGGAAAGGTGCTTTTGAATCTTCGGTTGAGCCTGGAAGATAATCATTCCACGAAACCGGGAAAAGTACATCCTCAGGTCATCCCACCGAGCTGAGTAAGGAAGAGGTCTAGAATATTGGGCCTGTCTCCAAGACGGTCGGGAATACGTGTAGGGTGCTGAACCAACAGCTCTAGGTCGTTGAGGAGAGCAAAGTTGTAGGCTTGTTCACCAGGCTGGTCAGTGAAAGAGGATGAAAGCCAAAGCTGGTGGTGAACATTGAAATCTCCCAAGATGGATATTTCAGCGAAGGGAGAGTGAGTCAAGATGTGCTCCACTTTAGAATTCAAATAGTCAAAGAATTTTACATAGTTAGTAGAGTTAGGTGAGAGATAAACAGCACAGATGTACTTAGTAATAGAATGACAATGAAGTCTTAGCCAGATGGTGGAAAATTCAGAAGAGTCAAGGTCGTGGGCACGAGAGCAAGTGATGTCGTTGCGCACGTAGGCGCAACATCCAGCTTTGGATTGAAATTTAGGATAGAGATAGTAGGAGGGAACAGAGTAGAGATTGCTGTCAGTAGCCTCAGAAACCTGTGTTTCGGTGAGGAAGAGAAGATGAGGTTTAGAGGAGGAGAGATGGTGTTCCACAGAATGAAAATTAGAACGAAGACCGCGAATGTTGCAGAAATTGATAAGGAGGAGGTTCGAGGAGTTATCAGGACACCTCTCAAGTCGGCAGCCAGAAGGGGAGTCCTCCCTGGGGGAATTTATGCCCCCCCCCCCCCCAGGCGGGGACTCCTTGCTAATAAAACTCGGTGTGATTTCCGTCTTAGAATCTTTCTAATGGTTTATCAACTCTAAAGTGATAGTAGTAGGAGCAGCAATCACCGTCATGCTTAGAAATCTGTTCTTGAAATTAATTGATATTTAAATACGACGGAGCAGGAAAGGGGAAGATCCTTTGAATGTCAACTGGTGTGAAAAATTAAAACCACTTACCAGTTATGGCTGGCATGAAGAAGGGTGAGAGTAGTTCAGCCTCGATGGGGGAGGCAACCACCACCACCGCCGCCCACGCAACCACCAGGCCCAGCGTAACCTTCACCAAGGCGGCCGCCATCCTGGGCCTGAAGACAGTATAGGGTTTCCTGTTGTATCATCCCTGACATAACACCGTATTAAAGTTAAATTTGTGTGTTTGTGCAAGTCTTTTCTACGCAATGGGTGCAGGAGTAAACTTATAGCCTGTAACACTCGAGAAACGAATAGCAGTGTTTAAGAGGGCTTGTGATGGAGAGGCGAAGATGCCGAAGTAACATGCGTGTTCATCGGTGCCACATTAGTGTGCGGTCTTCCTGGTCATTTATACTTTACCGTGCGATCTACATCCACTACAAGAAATTTAACTGCAAGATACTAAAGAACAAGTGTTAATAGCACAAAAACTGTGCTAGATCGGCGTCGCATGACCCTCCAACACCCCCCCCCAACAATTTATATTATGCAACTAGGGGTCTAAAATGGAAAATGCTGAAAAGTAAAGATTGCGCCACTATAAACACTTGCCTGCGCCACAACAAGCTGGGCCCGACCATCAGGCCCTACTATGAAGGCCTACCGGCCCCACAGCCCAAGACGTAAAAAAATATATAAAAAACTTTAATGCCATGTTGTACAGTCCATCAAGGCTTACAAATATTGTTATACAATGTCATGTCTACAGTGCATGGGTAAGCCAGGAAAACAACTTCAAGAGAACAAGAAGATGGACAATCTGTTGATCGGCGTCTGCGACGCCGATAAAAACTGAATACTGACGATAGACCGCACGTTAAAGTAGCACAATGTTCATGGGTTAACGTCGTAAGTGTTAGGGAAATGGCTAGATGGTGGAAGGCACGGATGTCAGCAAAGTAGATGGTTGGAGAATTCATAGAGAAAACTTCCGCTAGTTAGGCATGCGCTGTATGCCTGTAGATAGATAAGGATTAAGGATACGAAGATAAAAGTAGTAATAGGTATCCTCAAACCTCGTTACATACAATGGGGAGAGTGTTGATTCTTCCTATGTATGATAAAGTAACGTATACCCATTTCTTATTTCACTTGCTCCCTCACACACTCACAACGGCCTCACCTTTTCTCCAGGGTCGTGAACACAGCACTGGCGCACGGATGACAAAGCAGGGACTCACAAGACCAGCCATCGTCACAAGACCATGACGTGCACGCGCCAGCCTTCCTCCCGTGGCCGGTAATCAGGCAGCGGCAGCGAGCGGCATGCCTCAGGGCGCCTCGCATGACCCGAAGGGGATAATGTGCACCCTCTCTCAGCGCCTCTTCTCTCCAGCCTCAGCAGCGCACCATAGGGCAGGTAATTATGTACACAAACAATACTAAACACACAATAGATAGATAGATAGAGATACGTAGGCTACATACATACATACAGACAAACAGACAGGCAGTATACATAGTCTTTTTTGTGAATGTTTCACTCGACCTCTCACATTATTACAGGCCCTTTCTACTTGCTCACACATCAAGCTTTTATTTCATTTGTAAGTTTGTGTACTTTATACCTGACCATTTTGGGTGCTGTCTCTAACACTGTTCTAAATATCGTGATCTCTTCATTACCTAACAACCAAACTTAGCGTCATTATCTCATTTTGTCCTTTGAATTTTTCATTTTATAGCCCTTCTCCCGAAGCACCTCACCCGCCTCCATACCTGCAATCTTCCGATTGTCACCTTTGCTCAGTAAGCAAAATGATCAGCAAATGGGAATGTTCACCCTCAAGCATTACATGCTTACATTCTTTAGTTCATTGCCAGGTGATTTAACAAACTTACCTGCAATTCCCTCCATTCTCCATCTTTCATGTTTGTTTCTTTGCTAATTTCATTTATAGGAAAAATATTTCCATATTTACTAAGAATATTTTGTGCAAATATATGGAATGGGGGAACTTCAGTCTACTTGATTATATTTTATCTCCTGTGTCTCAAAGCACACGAGAAATTGATCTAGCCCAGTAAAAAGCTTTCCAGTGCTGGGGGATGAATACACAACCAGCAAGATGAGAAGCCAACTCTACTCAGTCAGCTATAAAGTTACTTACCTCACAGCTATATTAATTTGAGGGGCTTTTTGCATCGAGTGGACCCCTACATGTCCACCAGATACTTACCAATTAAATTTGGCATTCATTTCTCACTTTCCAACCACACTTACTGTCTGTTCATTTCCATCATTTGCATTTATGTCACTATCAGAATGCTGGGCAGTCAGCCTGCAGCTCACCCAGCTGTTCATCCATTCTTTCAGGATGGCCTATCTATGGGTAGGCTACCTGGGGAAAGTAAACTGGTAACTCAGATGTTACACTGCCCCTGTGTCAGGTTATTGGGTTTCCTCCCACCAAAGGCTCAAAGGGTCAACGGGATGGATATAAACACCTCCACCACATGCAGCTATAGTGTATGCTCCCAACTTTACCCATCACCTTCTGCCCTAGCTGCCCAGCTATGGCAAAGCTCCCACACCCTCTGCAATCACCCTCATCTATATTTAAAAAATCTGAATCACACTATTACCAACATACTCTCCTGTTTCTGACCACCTTAAGTCATTGTCAGTTAGTTGTTCAACATGTCAAGTCTCCTCGTGAAAATGTCATTCGTTTCACTTCTGTTTCATCTTTCAATGATCCTTTCTACAACGAAATTTTATCCATTGCACCCTGTTTCTCATTATTGTATCTTTATCTTAAGTTTTATTGACTTACAGGAGGCAATTGGTATCTTACAAGTCTGAAACTGCTTTTTCCCAATCATAAGACTATGCCCAATGCAAATGACCACACTGCTGCCCAGACACCTAGAAATGACTTTGGTCATGTGATTACATTAACTGCATAATATCTCAAGAGCCCATCAAGGTAGGTGATAAAGTTGTTCTTTATTAGACTTCCTGCCTGACAAACCTCTTCCATCCTTGTCTCACCTGTGACTTTCATACAGTTCCCTATAAATGTTATTTACCACTTCTTATTCCATTGCAGTCTTATACTAAATACATGAATATTTGAATGGAAATTCTAGATAACAGGATCATGTCATTCAGAGATAAAGTCTGGACATCCAAGTCAGCTTGTAAATTTTTTACCATTTGTGTTATTGGTTGAACATTAATTACTCCTTACCTATTATCTAGATTTTCCATTTGCATCATTATTTGAAAAAATGACTGGAATAATGAAATCAAGTTGAAAATTGTAAGTATATATTTAAAATTATGTTTAATCTTCAAAAATGTCATAAATAAGAAGAGGACAAGTACAAGCAGATTTAATATGGAATTCAACTTTCCAAAATTCTGCTTCTCTCATCACTGCTGAAAGCAAAAGACTAGTCATGTAAAATTAAAATATTTTAAAATCTTTACACATCAGCTACACAAATTAAGTGTTTTTCTCACTTATCTTAAAATACATTTTAGGAATATGATTTGCAAAATACATATGTTTAATGTCAAAATATATTACTTTATTAAGATTTTCCAGTTTTGACTAAGGGGATAATTGTAATGTTAACAGTATATGGAGGAGGTAAGCTTTCTAGTTGATATTAAGAAAATACACATTTCATGATAGAAAACTGTTTACTAAGTCTTCTAAATGAATAACAAAAATAATTGGTGAATTCCCTGATTATTCTTAGGAGTAAATAAGTTTAGCAGTTATTAATAATACACCTGAAAATTTACAGGCATACATTAAGGTTGATTTCATGGCTCACGACAATGTGAGAATAAATATTATATACATAGTATATAACAAAATGAGGAAAATTTCCTCCTTTGTGACATGGTGTGAATTTATTTTGAGGGGGCATGTATAGCAGGCACTCTGTGCATCATAGCAGGCACTCGGTGCATACTGTCATGACGGGTGATATCTTTTGTGTGCCAGCCCGACAGAGCCAGCCGTCAATACCGGCACAGATTGTCCTTTATAAACTGAAGGCAGTAATTTATGTTAATACTTTTTTTTCAAAACATTACTAAAAACATTATGAAAAAGTTTCACAAACCTGGCTTTCTATGTTTATAGCTGCTACTACTGTACACACTTCACAGGTACACTGAAGATGCTCTATGATAAAAATGATATGTAAATTTTGTTGAGTATGAATACTTTACCAATTGATGTATTGGACCCTTCTATATATATATGATCCTCTAAAAAAAAGTCACACATACTAGTGCATTTTAAGGCACAACAACTAGTAATATAACAGTGCTTATTCCATACTTTGGCTTGCAAGTGAATATTGCACTTATAAATTCCACTGAAAAAAAAATATTGTTCATATGGCAGTATTTGCTGTTACAATTTTGTACTGTTGCCAGCAACAGCAGAAGACAACTCAACACCTCTCAGCTTTGTGACAGCATCGTGCGTGGAGTGGAAAATATTCTCATGTCCAATCACTTTTGTGGCCTCGCATTCCTCAAGCATTTCTAGCACACACTCTGAAATGAATGAATAAATATATGAAGAATAATGAAGTAAATACACAAGTATTTCAGAGCATTAGTAGGCATCAGTCTCAAAGAAATCTATAAAGATTCAATATTTGTCTATATCATTATCATCACTAACACAGATTCTAAATCCCCCAATGCCTTGGAATCGCTGAGGAAGGGTTGGAGGTAGGAGCTGTAGCTCAGTGTGAGGACTGTACTCCTAGATGCATAATTTACTGCCTTGTGCTCCACCCATTGCTTGACTAATTATTTTTACGTTGTTTTATACCAATTGTCAAATACAGTAAAGCCTCTTATAAACAGGCCTGACCAAGAAGAGGCCTCATCCGGAATAGTTGAAAATCCAAAATCTCTAAAGTTTAAACTTGTGAGTACCCTAGGAAAACCAGCAATTCCAATTAGTTCTTGAATAAAAGACTGACACAGTAGTAGAGATGAACCACATAAATTTCAATTTATACAACTCTGGAATACATTTCTCTGCAACACGGCAGTGGTGTTTGTAAAGTTCTTAACAAACCAACGTATGAGACATGCCGTGCATGTCAGGAAAGCTACTCTGGGTGAATAAATTATGAAACACATCTGGTTTACACAAATTTAATTATCATTGAATTTGAAGATTAGTTTAACTATTGCCTGTGTCAAAACAATCGAAACGTAATATCAACCAATGACCGGCCGTGTTTCTCTTGCCCTGTGCCAGTGAGGGTTTTGAAACGCCACAGTCTGGACTCTTACCAAAAATTCCTCCCTATAAACATCTATCAAGATGCTGTCTGAACATGAGCCATATATTACTCTGATTTACAGCTGTGTGTCCAGAGCCATGAAAGAGTTTGATTCATCTGATATCCAGAATATAGAGGCCCAATTTAGAGAGGGTTAACTGTACATGATTGTGCACTAAAGCAATATTTAATGTCTGGTGCCTCTGGCAATGTTGTGGCCAAAGTCAATGTGAAAGTCCCAGGGGAGATTTCTTTGTGGTGGTGGAATTTTTAACCAAAAAATCTTCTATGCCATATTTATATATATATATATTTTTTTTATACTGTATATGGCAACATGTGTGGGGTTGACAGTGATGATAATCCTTAGTTAATCTTTATCAACAGTTAATGTTGTTGCATATGACACCATACCTGAGGATGCTGCCAAACAAAGTGATACTCCTGCTGCACTATAGTCCTTGTAGAGCTGAACGAGAAGCTTCCCGGCACTTGAATCAATGTAGCTGACACTACTCATCTCTATGATGATGTGCTTCACTTCCTGAAAAAAAATTTCACAATACAATCAATCATATTGATGTAAGTAATTAACCTAATACAGTAGGTACACATGTGGACCCAGTATTACTTGCTTGCAATTTTTATTTCAACACTAACATAGATCAGTTTAAGTACAACTTTTCTTCTTCCAGCAAATATATCAAACTGAGAGCAACAAGTTACAAAATGTTGATAACTTTGTCTTCCATCTATGGAGATCAACCAAGTCCTTAGTAAATTCGTGTCGGTTCTTACCGGCATTGAGATGGTGAGGTGCTTGTGTTTTCTTCCATTTTTCGCACTCTTGAACAGCATTACCAACTTGTTGGGCTTCTTGTCACCTAAGACACTTCCATTGACTTCCTGTGGCACAGTACATTACATGAAAGTGTGGTAACAAGTAAAATATTTAATTATAATCAAATTGACTAAACACATTAATTAAATTCTTAAATGTTTGTACAAAGTCATTGATAAATCAAAAAGTAGTGCTATTAATTGTCAAAGATGTGAGGAGCATGTCATACATAACATTTATTTCTGGTCAGTCAGTGGTTTAGTACCAAAATGTTAATTTAAGAGATAAGGGCATAACATTAGTCTTTACTATTTACTGATCAAGTGTACAGATTCAGAGAGATATGTTGCTATTTTCTTCACCTTATCTGGCTGAGCTGCCCCATCTGCTTTGGGAGCTTGTGATTCCTGCAATAATTTCTTTGCAGATGCTAAAGTAGTAGAGTTTAGGCCGGTAACCACTTCTAACCGTGTGCGGAAGTACTCCGTGTTTGCAAAATGTATTGGGCCTCCAAACTGGAAAATGCTCACTGATGGAATTTCACAAGCCTGTTGAAAGATATTAGTTTAATAATCTGTATTTTGTAATAACAGTAGTGAACCTCCTATGATGGGGATGTGTTTTATGAAAACTTATCATACACTTCAGAAATGCAAGTCTGCTGTAATGCATTCTGAAAATATATATTTTATTGTGCCCCTCTGTGGTGTAGTGGTTACATTAGCATGCCTAGCCTGGTGGGTTCAAATCCCTTTTGGGCTGGTAGATAGATAGGTACCTGGAGAAACCTGGTATTGGTAAACTGTAATAACTCTGATGTTGCACTTGCTCTGTGTGTACTCCCTGCAGGGTAATGGGTTTGCACTCACCACAGACTCAAGGGCCAACGGTATGGAGATAAACACCACAGTCACGTGCAGCTATAGCGCTATAGTATGACCCTTTTATTGTGGACAGGGATGAGGTAAAGTGGGGGACATGTGCTAAGCTGTATGCAGCCTCTTTGCTCATCTCATCTCATTGGCCCCAGAGATTGGAGTGGATAAGAAACCATTACCCCAGGACACAGGGCAAGTGTGACATCCTGGTCACCATAGTTTACCTTCCCCAGGTTTCTTCATGCACCCATTTATCAACTGGGTTGGCTGCAGGCAGTTTGAGCCTGTGGATTCATAACTAAGCATACTAACCAGTACACCACGGTCTAAGGGGTGTTGAAACTTTAACATCTTAAAAGCATTGGTGATAAACAATCAAAGAGGTTCACCTGTTGTACTAGATTAACAAATTTTCATGGAATGTAGTATACCACTGGCTGGATTCATCAAACCATTTACAAGACCTCTTGTTGGTAAGTCTTTTTTAATTTTGATAACCCCATCCACAATAAATGCTCATTGTGTTCTGGCGGCAATGATTGAACAGACAGCTAGCTGTTAGTTCATGCATCGCCATCAGAGCCACCTAAAGGTCAAGAGCATTAGCAGTGGACAGAGGTAGCAAAAGACTAACCAATGAGAGGCCTCATATATGGTTTAATGAATCCAATCCTAGGTTCTTAAGTAAAAGTTATATTTTGATATGTCTGAGTTAATGCAACAAATGTGTATATTTTTATTCCCTCTTCCCTATGGATAACAGAAAAATTACCCCATTACTTATTTTCATTCAGACAGAACAAACATTCCTATTCTTTACTTGCTCTACTTCGTGCAACTCTCAAACTACTGTATCAGCAGGACATTCAGTGCCTCTTGGTGCTCAGTATACTTACAGAGTGGTACTTAGACACATCTAAGTACAGGTCAGTGTTTGGGATGTGTCCGAGGCAGGCAGTTCTTGGCTTCTGTGAGCGGCTGAGAAGGACCAGCAGCGACACCGCCACGCCAAGCAGGAGTCCGTAGTCAATATCAATGATCACGACCCCCAGGAATGTGGAGATCCAGATCGTTGCGTCAACACGGGATATTTTCCACACCCGTCTGAGGTCATTGACTTGCAAGAACATTCCCTTCAGAGCCACCACAATGATTGATGAGAGGACACACTGTAAACCAGAGCATATAAAAATGTACTAGTGAAATAAAATTTTGTGCTGAACATTTTAGTTTATCATTTCACTTCCCTCAACCCAGTAATAAAATCCAGGACCTCTCAGTTGTGAGGCCAGGGTGCTAAACATTGAACTACTGAGCTCGTATATACTATGTTTTATACAAGATGCTGTGTGTGTGTGTGTGTGTGTGTGTGTGTGTGTGTGTGTGTGTGTGTGTGTGTGTGTGTGTGTGTGTGTGTGTGTGTGTGTGTGTGTGTCATTCAACAAGGGTCTGATTACATGCTGGTGTGTGATCACCAGCCAGTAGCCTCCTAGAAAGAGTTTGGTGCTGCAGTGACTGACCTATGGGTATAGCTGGGCCCACACTCAGCATGTGTGTGTACTAATATAGGTAGGCAGCTATTAATTTAAAAAGATAAATTTACTCACATTAGGAAGTGTTTCAAAGACTGGGCCAATAAAGAGAAGCACCAAGAGAATAAGGCCACAGCAAATAAAGGAAGTGATTTGTGTGACTCCTCCGACAGCTTCCTGGATCAGGGAGCGAGACAAAGATGCCGCAATGGGAGCACACCCAAAGAAGGAGCCAAACACATTGCTGAGTCCCTGAAAAGAAAATATCATTTGCTTATGTTCAGGTCAATAATCATCAGTAAGTAGCTTCATTTCTTTTAGTAATGCTAAAAGGTTATCTGAGATTCAAATATTATGTACATCATTATTGACACTTTCATAACCCCACTCACCTAAATATTGATGGGCATAATGTACAAATATCAAGATCACTGGGATGAGAATTTTTTACTTCAACACAAGAACTGAGAATCTGTAGGAATGTTCAAGCAAAGATAATCTTAGAATTGAATACAGTGGAAACCACACAGGCATTAATTAAGTATATTCTCAAGCCAGTGAAGCCCACTTATCACGTAACTGTTACACTGTAGAACAAGAAAACGATTAGTTAAATATATAATCTATGACTTTTATTGTTTTTGAGGGAACTGTGATGCTGGTGGTGGTGTTCTTACCAATGCATAGAGTTCTTGGGTTGCATCAACTTGGTAGTTGTGTCTCTTGGCAAATATTTTGGACATAGAATAAGACACTGTGTATGCAACAATGCTGATCACCACAGAGTCCACCACCACCTTCGGCAGCAGTTCAAAGGGAGGCAGTGCTGGGGCTGGAATTCTGAAAAATAAATATTTGAATGTTAGAAAATGAGACTGCAGCAATATTCTATTTCCCTACTTTGATAAAGATTATTCATATAGTAATCTGTGATGATAATATATTTCATGGGTCATCAGCGTGTAAGACATGAGTGAATATGTCACCTGATGTTCAATTTCCACTTGGATTAGATTATAAGACAGGGTTTGCAGTTTTTTATTAGACAGAGTTGTATGAATGACATGACCAATATGCAAATGAGCATACAGAGAATGGTAAACACTTACCCAGTAGGGATTTCCCCAACAATTCTAATGCTGTAGTCGTCATTGAGTCTGCCAAAGTATGATGCAGCGGTTCCTCCAATCACAACCAGCAGTTCAATGGGGACAGGAATCTTTGTCTTGGTGCGCACCCATGGCTGTGGAGAAAATACATGTTCTGTTATGGCTATAATCTAAGTTTCATTACCAGTAACTTTAAATCTTGGCACATGTATATATTGAACTATTACTAAAGAAACATATTTTCTTAAGAGGCTATACTAAACTTTAGGTACCAAGCAAAAGTAGCAGCATTGAAGAATTCTTGATATGTGTCACTGTTCCTGCTAGAAACATGAGCATTACTGTTTGAATATGTGGAAAGAATTGGTGCAGCACAAATGCAAGTAATTATTTTATACTTCAAGGGAATCCTAGACTGCTTGATGGACAATTATATCAAAGGCCACAAGCTGGTCATCCACTAAGCTTTTTACAGAGTCCTTGTGTGGTAACCAATTCATTATTCTCTCAGTCGAAGGACCTTACATGGACTGACATTAAATCCTAGTACTCAGTAGGCCCTATTCCAGAATGCTTTCATTACTTCTTTTAATAAAACGAAAGTAACTTAGTGTCGGATAATAAAAAAAAGTACAGTAGTGTCACCTGGTATGCATGATCACACTGTACAAATCTCCCAATATGCAAGAGGGTCTTATAGAATATTTAAACTTTCCTATCTAGGGTTAAACCTCATGGCATGCAATTTACTATTTAGAGTAAACCAAAACTGATATTCCCATCTCATGTGCCCATCACTTAAGTGAATATGCAACCAGACATTCTGACCCCATGCCTTCCCTCCATTCTTGCCCACCAGCCAGCTCAGGCTTTTCCTTCAAGCGTTAAGTATCTGCTCTACTACTGTCTCTCGAGGTCATGGGTCCCATATAAAAAATAGAAAAAACACAAACAGAAATGATATGAAACGAAGCATGTATCCTACTAATGGAAGCATATAACTATGCATGTTAAAATAAATACATTAAAGCCACTAGGCAATCTGACTTCCAAAGAAGTCACAGAGATAAAAGCCATAAAGTAATCAGTGATCCACACATAAAACACTACAATTATTTACCTTCAAAACTTCATTATTGAAGGCAAGAGTAGCAATTGTGAGTCCGGAAATCACCATGGCGGCGGGGTTGGCGTGCAGGATCTGGCTGATGATGTCTTTGTAGGTCTGGAGAAAAATTATGCAATAACAGCTTTAATAAACATGGTCGAGAATGACATATATATATAAATATATATATATAAATATATATATATATATATATATATATATATATATATATATATATATATATATATATATATTTTATTTTTTTTTTTTCTGTGTGTGTGTGTGTGTGTGTGTGTGTGTGTGACTAGGCTACTTGCAAAGTGTTAATGTCAATCAATTTAAAATGTCACATCAAAGTTTCATCACATTGGACCAGTGAGAAGAACGGCTGATACTAGTCTTGCTGTTACTATGTTCACTTCCTGAGGACATTACACTTCATGACTTTGTCGGGAACGACCTAATTTAACGGAGTCTTAATTGGCACCTTCAACCACTAATAGCTTCTGAGGTCCAACCTATATATTTTTTTTTGTTTCAGAAATACGGCTTAGTGATTAGGACGATAATCAACATGGAATTTACAATAAATGCATTAACAATATAACACCATCGAGTATGCAGCTCGTAGTCCTAGATGATCGAATTCAACATGCTATCTCCCAAACGAGACGAAGACCTTGGAATCCATTCGGGTTCGAAGTACCAATTTATCGCATTTACATTTTTATGCTAATGAACAATGTCTAAAGCAGTCTAAGTACTTACATAGATTATCTTAAGCGGCCCGCTGTAGCGCTGGACCTGCAAGCCGAAGAGGTACTTGATCTGGGAGGTCATGACGTGCACCGCGGCGCCGGTGGTGAAGCCCGACACCAGCATGTCCGAGAGGAACACACACAGACTGCCCAGCTGCAGCAGCCCCAGCACCACCTGCACGCACGGGACCCTCAGTTACCTCATACCCCTACAACGCTTATTATAATATACAAAAATAACACAACGTACACTGGGAAACAAAGATATATATCGGTGCACATGGTGGTCAATGCCTTAAGTATATAATTGCCCAAACAAGTGGTGACGTCAGAGGTAAGGGATGGTAAGTTCACGGTCTGCTTCGCACTGTCTGAACCAGCACCAAAACCGCTGTGCCCGTTAAGCAATTATCTCCCAAGTGGAGCTCATAAACTGTCACTGAAGTAATTAAAACATTCATGATACCCTTATGTAAACGTCTTACAATGACCCCTTCATGCATGGAACAGCCTAGACTCCTAAAGGCGAGATAGACTGGACAAGGAAGGGACGAAAGGACCTACCTGGACTATACCGATCATCAGCGCCACAACGGCAGCCACCTGGACCGGTGTGTACGTGCCCCCAACGTCAACGGAGGAACTGTTGGCCGCGGCTTCCCCCAAACTCGAGGCTGCGGTTGCGGCTGACGTGGGCGTGCCGGCCAGCTCCCCCACCACCTTGCCGGTCATCAGGCACACCACAGCGAATGTGCCTGAGGGATAGGACACGACGTCACACACACACACACACACACACACACACACACACTGCTCCGGTAGCTCAGTGGTAAAGCTCTGCGCTGTCAGGCTTCGCGGCCTGGCAGGCGGAGGTTCGAGCCCCGTTCAAGCCGGGATTTTTCCACTAACAAGGAGCGCTTACTGACCCCCCTTGAGCAAGGGAGATGGGGTGTGGTATGTGAAGGTTCCGGCAGTACCCAGAGATCGACTAATGAACCTTGCTCTAATCGGGAGTGTACTTGTTGGCGATGACGAGGCCATCTCGTGATCAGGACGTGAGTTAATTATACACACGCATGTACGGGCGCGTGCGTGCAGGATCTAGTACAGACATAAGTAAGTAGTTCATCAATATGGAGAGGCGGTGGCTGAACGGATAGCGAGACGGCCCCGCGTTCAGGAGGATGCGAGTTCAATCCCCGACCGTTGTGTTATTTTTCACCCGCCGCCAAGTGGCTTAAAACTACCCACATGCTGTCCAGAAGACCACCTATCAACCCGGACTCTAGATTCTAGGATTAAAGATGAGCTACGGGAGGGCAGCATGAGCCAATGCAAGATGGCGCCACTATAAACACTCGCCTGCGCCAGAACGGGCTGGGCAGACCATCAGGCCCCACCGGGAAGAAACCTTGGACCGACCATCAAGAACTCAGGATCCACCGGGAAGAAGCCTACCGGCGCAATAGGCCAAGACGTAAAAAAAAAAAAAAAAAAAAAAAAAATATCAGTGAACTTTAAGACGAGTCCTGGCAGTGCGGGGTGCCGGAGGTCACTCACCCATGGAGCAGTGCCGCGAGGTGCCCAGGACGGCGTAGGCCAGCAGCGGGAAGAAGGCCATATACAGGCCCGTGATGGGGGGCACGCCGGCCAGGAGGGCATACGCCATACCTATCAGGAACAATGAAAATGGAGGATAAAATCGTACATATAAATCCCTGTCCTTAAAGTTGTGCATCGTGAAATTAATAGTTATGTATGATGAGTGTTGGGTAGATGGTGAGGAGTGTTTATATGCCATACTATGAAATTACATTATAAAAAAAAATATTAAGGTGTATTCGCCAGTTTGTACGCACCACTCCAATTTGTACTCAAGAAAAAAATAACTGCCAAACAATACAAACTGAATATCACCCAAAATATTATGTTCGACATGCTAACTTATTTTAACAACATTGCTCTACGTATACGATGGATTATATATTTTCCAAGGCATTTTGTTTTCTAGATGTGATTATGAGCCGAAATGGGGTGTATACAAACTAACGAACATACCCTACTAACTTTTTCCATATCAGTAGCCAAATAAAAAAAAAAGTAGCTATGTGTGTTAACCGAAATGGGTCGCGTACAAATTAATGAACATACCACACATACAATCGTCATTTCTTCCAGGTTACGCACCACATCAAAAAGTAGAAGTTACAAATATCAGCGATTAGCTACAGACGGCGCCGGTCCGTACCTTGTGGAATATGCATGATAGCGACGGTGACGCCCGCGATGACGTCACCGAGCAGGGACTGGCGGGGACTGTACTCGGGCAGCCAAGAGAGGATCGGCACTTTGCTGGTGATGGCGTTCTTGAGGCACTTTCCGGAGCAGGCGAAGGAGTCACGCAACTTGGTCTGCACACATTTTCTGAGGCCTGTGGTAGAAAAATAAAGCGTCGTATATTACCTCTGTTTTGTTTGTTTGTTTGTTTTTGGCAGGAAAGGAGGCAGATCAAAGGGGAAAAAAGAGGATTCAAAATAGCCTGTTGAAAGCGTTTAAGTCGTGGGCAGGAGGAAATACAGAATAGGTAGAATGTGGGTGATAAAACGGTGGTAGATGTGACAATTTGATTTATTCTGGGCTAAAAATACTTCACTTCTTGTAATGCTGGGAGGTAAAGTCTAGTAATAGTTGCAGCAATAATAATAATAATAATAATAATAATAATAATAATAATAATAATAATAATAATAATAATAATCATGCCCCCCTCACCTGGCTTCTCCTGGGGCTGGTAGTGGTAGTCCCTGGCCCGCTGGGAGACGGTGAGGGCAGGTCGCAACACACACACGTCCTCCACCAGCCCAGCCCCGGCGCCGGCTGCTGCTTCTGCCCCGCCGGTGGTTTGCACGACCTCCGACCCGCCCACCTCGCTCCCCGCGTCGCCGTAGCTGTTCGCCTCCTCGGGTGGTGTGGCCATTGTGCCGCACGCTCCTGCCTCACTGCAAGATAGAAGTCAAAGTAAATATATGTTGAAGAATAGTTTTATAGTTACACAGATATGATGGCACACACAGTCCCCTATTTTGTCCCCCTGGTGTCAGAATGTTAAGATAGATTACTGAAAAACATAGTATGAAGAATTTATTATTTGTCACTTGAAAATAAAAGTCGGGAGTTAATAAATGTTGCTGAATAGATTTTTAAAGAGAAATAATGGTTCACACAGACCCCTTTCTTGGTCCCTTGAAGTCAGACTTGAGATAAATTACTGAAAACATAGTGCTACGATGCTTTATTGGTAATTAATAAAAATAAACTCAAATGAAGCACACGGAAAATTATGGGTGATTTTGCCAACATCTAATTCCCCTCAAAAATATACAAAAAATGAAGACGACAACGACGATGAATATGACTACCAAGGTTCTCGATCAATCCCAGTTCGAGTCCCGCCTTGAAGTTCACCGGCAAAGGCGCGGCAACACTTTCTCTGCTGTCTCTGATTTCACTTGTTTATAACTTTTTTAGGTAAACTAGAACACTTGCAGCATTGTATTTATTTATGCATATGTTTCAGTAATTGATTGTTTACCTTGTGTGTGTGTGTGTGTGTGTGTGTGTGTGTGTGTGTGTGTGTGTGTGTATGTATGTATGTATGTGTATGTATGTATGTAGGAATGTATGTATGTAAGTGTGTGTGTGTGTGTGTGTGTGTATGTGTGTGTGTGTGTGTGCTGACATATTACGTGAACTGTCTCGCATCTGGTAACACTGCGTCAGCCGTCCATAACACCATAACTAACAGCCATAACTCACGCGGGGTTCCCTTTAGCCATCCCTTCCGGCCACGAGAGTCCTGTAGACTCCTTCTTCTTCGTGGTGACTTGCATGACACCGCTCAGGAACAATCAGACAACAGTACGATAAAGTTCAGTGTATAAACTCTATTCAGCTGGGAAGAGTGTACAGCCAGTCCAGCTCATATACTTCTATCAAGCAACCGGGCAAGAGTATACGGCCAGTAAAGGATACAAACTTTTCTGTCAAACGTATGAAAGTTGGCAAGAGTACATGGCTAGTCCAGGGTATAAACTTTTCTATCAAACGTATTAAAGCAAGCGAGAGTATAAGGTCCGTCAGCACTTCTCAGCACCAGCACCACATGTCTTGTCAGCGCCGTGGGTGTGTCGGGTGTGCAAGCAGCCGTGGCACGAGCCGCTGGTGCCAGTCTCTCTAGGGGGCTCCCCGCCGCAACGCGCTGCCCACCTCGAGCCTGGCGTCAAGAAAACTTCCAGAACATAAACTAGAACCTTGACAGATGCCAAGGAAACAATAACACGTTTGCATCTTCCCAAGTAAACCCAACTATTGTTTGTGAGGAAAAAAAAAAGTTATTGTTCATGAAAACGTTAGATTAATAAGTATATACAGTTTCCAGATAATAAAAAAAATGTAAAATTCATACGAGTTTATGCTGAGCGCTAGCACCATATCGTCGTCCTCGTTCTCCTTGTTCCCCTCTCCCGCGTTCGTCATAAATTAAGCGACTGCTGTAATCTTACAACGCACAGGCACGGTGAGCGAATGTAGTTCAATGCTAACACCACAATTAAATCAGGATAAGCGTAGTGAAAGTAATAGGTATTGGTAATGATAACAAAAATGAAGTTTGTCGACTTATAAAACGATGATGTTGCCTACTGTAGTGACTGAATCCGTTCGCACAATGCCTATACCACGACCCAGGGAGGAAACACGGAGATAAATTAGCATGGAATAGTAGGCACCAGAAAATTTGCAGTAATATAACAACGATAGTAATAATAGTAATAATAATAGGGTCCAGTCTCCACGTGGTGTAAAATAGGTTGAGGGCACCGGAAGGAAACGGCCAACAGAGGAAAGGCAAGTTTCATGGGGCACACGAGGAGCCAGCGGCGGCAAGGGAAGAGCAGGAAGTGGACGAATGGTGCCGGGGAGAGCAAAGAAGGAAAAGGAGGAGGAAGAGCAGGTTGGACTAAATTGATGAACGCGGACCCTGAAATCTCTCGCTTCCCTTACCTGGAGAAGATAATAATAAAGTGTTTGCAAGCCTTGACGAACTCACTTTTCTATGGGAACACTACAACGGGTGTGACGAGGAGAGAGGAAGGAAGAATAGGGGGAGGAGGAGGTGGGACTAAATTGATGTGTTTGCAAGCTTTGACGAATCCGTCTTTCTATGGGAACACGATGACGAGTATTTAGGAATGACAGGAAAGAAGAGTCGCAGTTACTCACTAAACCGTTATATGAAGTGGTCTTATAAAGTTTTTTTGGTTACAAATAGATAGATGAATAGATAGATGAATGGACAGATTGGTTAGTGCATGGAGAGTTCGCGGGCATAATCAGCTCAGACACTGGATGAAGGTAGATCGATCTGCCCAGCAAAGAACTTGCGTCAGAGCCTCAGAGGCCAGACAGGCGTGGCGAGGCAAGAACCTGTCGGAGCCACATAGTAAGACTGGACTCCACAAACTTTGCACGTGACAGACAATAAGAAAAGTGTGAATAATAATAATAATAATAATATAGTGCATGGTGAGGATAAAAATAGAGCTTGTTTGCCTGTTTTTTCCCGTTTGTATCCGCAAGGCGCCAGGGAGGTGGAGAGCGCGGCGTGGCGTTCAAGGTTACGCGCGAGTGGACCTTACCTTCGCCTGGAGCAAGGTCGCGGTAGCGAGCCTCACGTTTCTTCACTCGGAGGCGCCAACTTTCACCCGGGTCATGCGCCTAGCTAGCCCCGCCTTTGTAGTAGGTAAGCACATGCTCATCGCTATGCCGCTGGAAAATGTTAAACTACGGTCTTTGGTTTTTTTCATAAACTTGATTGCAACGAACACACACGTATTTGGGGCTATATAAAAGCATATATAGCAACTTCCACCGATATGAGAAGTCTAATTAAATGTCAAAAGGCTCTGATCATTACGTATCACTTTTGGTATTACTGGTATCGCTTGCGAAGTTCGGAGGCGAATCCTTTTCACTAACTTGGTTAAAATGAACATAGACGTATTTGGGGTTATCTAAAAGTATATACAGTAATTTCATCCAGTATCAGAGACCTAAGTAAAGGTCACAATTACGCATTATTATCACTTTCACTATTGTTGGTTGGTGCATGAAGAGTTCGCAGGCAGAATCAGCTCAGACACTGGATCAAGCTAGATCGATCTACCCAGCGTCAGAACCTCAGGGCTAGGCAGGCGTGGCGAGGTAAGAACCTGTCGGAGTCACATGTAAGGCTGGACTCCACAAACTTTGCACGTGAGATAGACAGTAAGAGAAAGTGAGGAGAAGAAGAAGAAGAAGAAGAAGAAGAAGAAGAAGAAGAAGAAGAAGAAGAAGAAGAAGAAAAGTGAGAAGAAGAAGAAGAAGAAGAAGAGAAGTGAAAAGGAGAAGAAGAAGAAGAAGAAGAAGAAGAAGAAGAAGAAAAAGAAGAAGAAGAAGAAGAAGAAAAGTGAGAAGAAGAAGAAAAAGAAGTGAAAAAAAGAAGAAGAAAAGTAAGAAGAAGAAGAAAAAGGAGAAAAACAAAACAAAACAAAAACAAGAAGGAAGAAGACGAAGAAGAAGGAGGAGGTTTTAACTGTTATTATTATCATTAGTAGTATATCATTATTATTATCACTATTATCACTGTCATTATTTTCGCTAATCATTACGAAACTCAGAACTCCGTCATATTCAAAAACAGGTAACACGGGAAGATTCACTCACCCTTGTTTTATTGAGCAGTAAAGGAGGAAGTTCAAAGGCAAAAGAAAAAACATAAACAAAATGAACCCTCTTTAAAGAAAACGGCCTCTGAATTCCACAAAGGTGCTATTTACTGCATGAAAAAAAATACTCCTCCTCTGGTACGTTAAAATAGAAAAAGTGACAAGTGACCTTTATTTTTACGTTTCTTGATGCACCTAAATGGCGGGTGTGAGTTTGGTTTGATACCTTGAGAATATGAAGAAAAAAAGTTAAAGGGAAAACGGAGAGGAGAGGAGAGGAAAGGAGAAGAAAGGAGACGAGAAAAGAAAAGAAAAAAATGAGAAGAGAAAAGGCGAGGAATAGAAAGGAAGAGATAATAAAGGATAAAAAGGAAAGAAGAGAAGAAAATGAAGAAGAAAGAGAAATAGAAAAGAGGGAAAAAGAAAAAAGAAAAGAAAAGAAGGCAAAAGAAAAGAGGAAAGGAGGAGAGAAGAGAGGAAAGTCGGGAAGGAGAAGAAATAGCACGAATAAGAAAACATAAAAAAGGCAATATCAACAGGAGTACCAGAGTGACCGCTGAGAAGCTACCTGGGGGCCGAGCAGTGCCTGGGGCGACGGCTGCTGGAGGAATGAGGGGCAAAGGCACTCACTCGACACTCCTGACAAACGCTTATTGGCTCTATTCCGCCTCAAACGGGTACATCGGATTCTCCTCACGGATTGCACCTCCCTCAGCCTCGCACCTTCACCCAATCTCTCGCTCAGCCTTAGACAACCCGGCCTGCGCGTCATGGGTACGAGGAAGTTTCGTAAATATTATTCCTCGCTGTCTGTTTGTAGGAAGAGATGTTTAAATGTGTATTGTCTTTGTCTATTTACGAATCGACATACGCGGAGCAGTTCTGAATGACGTAATCTTTCAAGGAGATAATGGTATCTCGATATCTTAGAAATTATAATAAACTGATGGTTTAGAGCAGGTGTTCTTAAAGTAGTGCCTTATTACCCACAGGGGGTATCGAAATCGGTTCTTGGGGGTATCCAAAAAGGCATCCTGGAAAATATTAAATTAATAATTATATTTTATTCATTCATTTACTGAAAATAAAAATAAAGAGTCCATAGAGTTCAGCTATTTGTTCATAGTCGTCCTGTTTTTTTTTTCTTTTTTTTACAGGAAATTAAAAGTTAAAAGTTGGGAGTAGTAGTCTAATATTGGAGAAGGGGTATCAGGTTGACTTTGGGGTATCGGGGCTGAAAAACTTTAAGAACCACTTCTTGAGAGAGAGAGAGAGAAATATATATAACTCCATTCAGGACAGCCTGGCTCGTGTTTTGGACTTCATGGCGGGCGCAAAACAGCCCCGAATATTGTGTCGGGACACGCTTCGGCAAAGGCACGTAACGAGGCTGGTGACGTCCCCAGAGATCCTCACACACACACACACACACACACACACACACACACACACACACACACAGTAACAAGAAAACAATCACCGCAAGTCACCGTGAGAGCACCGATACCACAAACACGACGAAGCTACAACAATTCCTTGGCGTTGGGACTTTTCCACAACGTTTGCCTCAAGGGCGCGGCACGATCACGGCGGGAGGAAGATTCTTAAAGGGTGGGGCGGGCGGGGGGCATATAGTTAAACATTTCGGCGAATGAGCAGTACAGGATTAGTAAAGGACAAGTAGACTTGATACTGTTCCTGTACAATTGCCTCATGTTTTTCTTCCTTCCATTTATATATATATATATATATATATATATATATATATATATATATATATATATATATATATATATATATATATATATATATATATATATATATACAAGCACACCAACCTTTGACAACGCTTTCGTAATGACGTTGTTGTGGGTATTTCCATGGGTAGTTACATGATATTTATGGTAGTTTGACGAAGCTTCTGTACCTTGAATGCGAAAAACACTCATGAGAACCCGACTAATCTCCTTTGTGGCCTCTGGAAATATTTGTCGTGAGAGCCGAAAGCGTCTGATGATACGCGGGCTGTATAAACTTCGCTATCACCCTCATGGCATTTCACTAACCCTAATGTGAGGACTGCCTATTTCAGCGGGTTAAATTATTTCGTTAAAAATCTGGTCATCACTTCACTAAAGGTTTAGCCAATACGTTCCCCTTTGACCTAAGTATCGACGAAGAGTCTGCCCTTCGCGACAGTCATGAAGAGGTGGTTATGAGGCTACTTTTACATATGATGAGAAGATTACATAAACTACAGCATCAATTCACGTCAGATCATGCGGGGAAGGACCTCTCAGCATCGGGGTCATTGGACACGGATTTACCCTCACCCCATGCCCGGTGTTACGTGCGAGTGATATCTTACATAAAAAAAATACATAAGACTTTTCCACAACGTTTGCCTCAAGGGCGCGGCACGATCACGGCGGGAGGAGGAGTCTTGAAGGGTGGGGCGAGCGGGGGGCATATACTTAAACATTGCGGCGTACAAGGGTATTTCCATCGGTAGTTATATGATTTTAATGGTAGTTTGATGAAGCTTCTGTACCTTGAATGCGAAAAAGCCCATGAGAACCCAACTGAGCTCCTTTCTGGCCTTGTGAGAGATAAACACAGTAAATATAATAAATAAACAATAAATATTTGGATAGATAAACAAATAAAAGCGACTAGGGGGAAAAATAAAATTAACTCATACATAGAAATTAATGAGCAAACTACCCATGGAAATACCCACACCACACTGACGAAAGTCTTATCGAAATGAACACAAAATTACAAAGAGAGAGAGAGAGAGAGAGAGAGAGAGAGAGAGGTGTTGGGCTATGACACTACGGAAGACTGATCCTGTCACTTCGCGGTTGCCACTGATAATCTCTCTCTCTCTCTCTCTCTCTCTCTCTCTCTCTCACTCTCTCGTTCTCACTCTAGTTCCCTCTTTTTTTATTTAAACTTACTATTGTACAAAAAGAGGCTCAAAATTACACGTTTTGTATATAACGGTTTGAAGAGCCTGTATGTGGGACAAAACTCTCTCTCTCTCTCTCTCTCTCTCTCTCTCTCTCTCTCTCTCTCTCTCTCTCTCTCTCTCTCTCTCTCTCTCTCTCTCTCTCTCTCTCTCTCTCTCTCTCTCTTAGTAATTTTGTGTTCATTTCGATAAGACTTTTTCTTTCCTTTTTTTCCTTAATTAATTCTGTCTCACACACACTCATACTCATACTCACACTCACTCACACTCACACACTCACACACTCACACACACACACACACACACACACGCACACACATACCTCGCACGAAAACATATCAATTAAGAGGAATAAAGATGAAGCTAAGAAGTAAGCAAGCAAGTCGGTGTTTTACAAGTGTTAAGGCTGTCTTTGTGCTTTCTTTTTTTAGCGAGATTGCTACTGATAAGCCGAAGGACGGGAACAAGGGGAGGTAGTATATCAAAGAGGAAAATGAGGAAAAATAATAAAAAAAGGAAAAATGAGGTGAAAAATGTGGAGATTAGAAGTGATTTGGTTGGGGTGGGGGGGTGGGGGGGGTGATGTGTGTGTGTGTGTGTGTGTGTGTGTGAGACAATGAATTAAGGGGAGAAAAAGAAAGAAAAAGGTATAAAAAAAACAAAATAAGGACAGAAATAGAGAAAGGAAAAGAAAAAGAAAGGGAAAAAGAAAGAAACAAACAAATAAACAAAAATAGAAAGAAATACAGAAAGAAAGAAAAAAGAAAGCGCGAGAATGAAATAAAGAAAAAAAGAAGGAATGAACAGAAGAAAAAAGAAAGTGAAAGAATAAAATAAATAATATACGGTATGAATAAAAAAATGGAGAAGGAAAGAAAGAAGAAATGAAAGAAAAAAGAGAATGAAAAAGAAAGACGAAAGCAAGAAGAGAAAAATAGATAAAAAGAAAGAATCCAAGAAAGCAAGAATAAACAATAGATACAGAAACAAACAAAAAATAGGAAAGATAATTACACGACCCTGGAGGAGGAGGCCAAGGATGGGAAATGAAGCCCACAAACACCTTCCTGCATTGCACACAGGGAAGGGCCGAGTGGTGGCAGCTGCAAGGCGTCTGTGTCTAATGCATTCCCGGGCCTTTTGGGTCACACTCATTCACGGTCATATAAACTGACGCTGAGATTTAATTCGTCTCATACTTTTCCATCTTGTGTGTGTGTGTGTGTGTGTGTGTGTGTGTGTGTGTGTGTGTGTGTGTGTGTGTGTGTGTGTGTGTGTGTGTGTGTGTGTGTGTGTGTGTGTGTGTGTGTGTGTGTGTGTGTGTGTGTGTGTGTGTGTGTGTGTGTGTGTGTGTGTGTGTGTGTGTGTGTGTGTAAGTGTGTGTAAGTGTGTGTGTAAGTGTGTGTGTGTGTGTGTGTGTGTGTGTGTGTAATTCACCCACGGCCAGATCACGAGCTGGACTCATCGTCAGCAAGGACCCTCCCTATTCGAGTAAGGCTCATTAATTGGTCTCTGCGTCCTGCCAGGACCTTCACGTACCACACACCCCATCCCTTGCTCAAGGGGGGACACTAACCACTCTTTGTCAGTGGAAAAATCCCGGCATGAGCAGGGCTCGAATCTCCGCCTGCCAGGCCGCGAAACCTGGCAGCGAAGAGCTTTGCCACTGAGCTATCGAAGCTGTGTGTGTGTGTGTGTGTGTGTGTGTGTGTGTGTGTGTGTGTGTGTGTGTGTGTAGGGGAGTGTATGTGTGTGTGTGTGTGTGTGTGTGTGTGTGTGTGTGTGTGTTTCCATATATATTAAATTTTCAAGGAGCATCAGTCACGCATAATGTATCCATTTATTGGTTTATATATCAATTTGCCTGCCTCTTTAATCTACGTGAAGGTATAGGCACCTAGTTACTGCTTTAATTCATCTCATTTATTGTTTGTGGCTTATAAGAGATATGAGTCACCTTGTTTACGTGGGAGGACAGCCCGACAAGGACAGTCGGGGCTGACACATAAATACACTCAACATTATGGGACGCTATGTGCTGTGCTGTGCGGTGCTCCTCAGTAACAAACACCGCAGGGTACACAGACTCACCACCTCTACCCAACTCCTCCCGCCCCATCACTACCCATCCCTACCCCCCCCCCCCCCAGTACGTTCCAGCCCCATCCCCCCCCCTACCCGGCCCCGCTCCGCCACATCAAGGTAGTTCCCTCAACGGGGCCACAAAACCATTAATGAAGGTTGCACGAGGAGGCGTCATGTCCCCTCGGCCTAGAGCCCTAGACGAAAGTACAGGTGTTTGGAAACTTATTGGATGAGTCAGTGCAGTCTGTTCATGTGTGTGGCGAGGGCATCGAGATCTTTAAAAAAATCAAATAGCTGTGTAACGTATAGTGCTGATCAACGGTGGGTTTCGTCAGAAGTCTTCCGGTACATTGACTTGGCCCACGGTGTTGTGGATTTATACTTAACACAAGCAGGGATAGCGTAGTAGGGTAACAGAGGTAACGCGCCCCCGGTGTATGCTCCCAGTGACTGATTGATTGACTGAATGATGGATTGATTAATTGATTGATTGATTCGGGTCAAGGTTAAGAGCGAGTTCAATCAAGGTTTTTGTTGCTTACAGAATATACTAAACTGAGAATGTGACAAGCCAGGCCTCCTAGACGTGGTCGGCAACAAGGTGTGTCTAGGCCTACGGGATGGGCTGCCTAAAGGTGACCGTGAGTAGGGCAAACCTCGCACGTCAACAGAATAATTACCTTCCGATATAGTTTGAGAACTGACCTACACCTCAGGGTCGTCATTGGCAAACTCTGCAGATCAGCGGGAACAGATTTGAGAGATTATCCTTATCTTGGGTCAATACAAAAATCAGGAAATATAATATACTTAACGATGCCGAATACACGAATCCAAGAGAAAATTTATTAATATTCAGATAAAATATTTTCTGTACTGACTATCTAATCGCCGTCCACGCTGGCAAGATCCAGGTGGTCAAACAGCCTCAGATATTGTTAATCTTGTCAGCGGCTAGTAACACAAGGTGAGGTTCCTCCACTTGAAACACCTGGCACTCACACACACACACACACACACCTGTCACACATACACAGCCACAAACATGTTATATCGCCGCGTGAGTCACCTTAATCTACGACACGAGTATGGTAGCGTCGCCCTTAGTGAGTCACCTGAAGAGCCTATCATTACAGGAATATAATTATAAAGTGCAAACACGAAAAGAAAATGAAGTGTCGAAGTGGGCACAATTAACAGGACTATGTGGTTCAGTATTACCCTTCATCATGCAAAAACGAAAATAAAAGGAATGTCGAAGAGAGTAACCTTTAGAAGTGGGCAAAATGAACACGATCACATGCCCCATTATCACACGCAACCTGAGAGCAAAGAGAAGAAAAAAAAAAGTCGAAGTGAGTAACAAAAAATTATACGCTTCACCTTTAAATCCAAAGAGCAAAGAACAGGATAAGTGCCTAAGTGAGCAAGACTAACAAGATTATACAACTTATTAATTATCGCCCTTCATCATGTAAAAACGAAGAGACGCGGAGAAGTAGCGGAGTGAATACAAACAACAAAGATCACGTCCCTCTTGATCACCCTGAACCTGACAGCGAAGAGGAGGAAAAGTATCGTACCGAGTAAAACTACACGACTACATTCCTCATTATCACCCTGAACCTGACAGCAAAGAGGAGGAAAAGTATTGTAATGAGTAAAATTAACACGACTAAATTCCTCATTATCACCCTGAACCTGACAGCAAAGAGGAGGAAAAGTATTGTAATGAGTAAAATTAACACGACTAAATTCCTCATTATCACCCTGAACCTGACAGCAAAGAGGAAAAGTATCGTACTGAGTAAAACTAACATGACTGCATTCTTCGTTATCACCCTGAACCTGACAGCAAAGCATCTACTATAGGATTCACAACCATCGCTAATCCGAATGCATGACATGACCACGCCGAGCACGTCCCACCACCTCCATCTCGGCAACACACACGGGCCGCGGCGATACACGAGCCAGGTGTGTTACTCTACGGGAGACACACGCCGTTCTCCGACCCTAATCAACTTCACGCCGAATTTTTTTTTTTTTTTTTACTCGGTATTGGTATTTATTAAGTTATGTGGCTGCTTTGTTTTTTTCGACCCGTTTTTCAAGAAGTGGTTAGTTGGTTTTATTGGTTTTTCGAAACTTTTACGCTTGAGCTTGTAATATAATATCGACTAAACTGTGAAAATCCGACACTTCTATAACTGTCCCAAAAATGTAATTAAAAAGCCAAACAAGCCACATAACGATTAATAAATACTAGAATAACGTTTGAAGAATATAAGGCCTCAGTCAGTCAGTTGTGGATCTTACTATAAATAAATGAAAGCAGTTTGGAGTCGCATCTCAAATCAGAACTCTTCCGATTTCTGTTAACCAAAACTGACGAGCGGTATTCTGTGGGCTGCAGGCACGCTTCTCGGATGTGACGCCGTGGAAGGAATGGCTAATCACGCCTCTCTTGACCTATATAGGTGTGGCGGTGGCAACATAGCATTCTAACGCCTTTCTTGATATCGGATGTTGTTTCCTGCATGCTTGAGTTTGTTACTGAGAGGTTTTTATAGGAAGTAGAGAGCATCATGCCGCCAAAGTATGCATGTCAAGTTGAAGGAGAGTTTAGAAAAGCGCTCGTGTCCTCCCTCTATATCGTCTTTAGTGTGGATCCTTGCGTAATTTTCAGCATTCATTAATACTTCACTGAGAAACTTGATAGGAAACACAGAAAAAACATCATTTCGCAGAAGTATGGACGTTAAGATGAAGGAGAGTTTAGAAGAGCGCTCGTGTTCTCCCTCTAATTCGTCTTTAGTGTGGATCCTTGCGTAATTTTCTGCATTCATTAATACTTCACTGAGAAACTTGATAGGAAACACAGAAAAAACATCATTTCGCAGAAGTATGGACGTTAAGATGAAGGAGAGTTTAGAAGAGCGCTCGTGTCCTCCCTCTATATCGTCTTTAGTGTGGATCCTTGCGTAATTTTCTGCATTCATTAATACTTCACTGAGAAACTTGATAGGAAACACAGAAAAAACATCATTTCGCAGAAGTATGGACGTTAAGATGAAGGAGAGTTTAGAAGAGCGCTCGTGTCCTCCCTCTATATCGTCTTTAGTGTGGATCCTTGCGTAATTTTCTGCATTTATTAATACTTCACTGAGAAACTTGATAGGAAACAAAAAAAAAAAAAAAAATTCGCCGAAGTATGGACGTAAGATGGAAAGTTTAGAAGAGAGCTTGAGTCCTCTCTTTCTTGCTTCTTTAGAGTGGATCCTTGCGTGATTTCCTGCATGCATGAAGATATTTGGGGGGATGCTTTACAGGAACTGAGAACATAATGACGCCGAAGCATCCACGCCAAGATGAAGAAGAGCATAAGCGAGAGCTCGTGAACATGTCCTCCTTTTTTTTTTCTACTTTAGAGTGAATCCTAGTCCCCCACAAAAAGGGTCACTTCTACTATGCTCTACCCGGCAACCAATACCCCCCCCACCCCACCCCCCGATACAATAAGTCGTGCTTTCATCCTGCCACTCATGTCCCTCACCTCTCATAAATGATTCATGCGCGCCATCGTCACTCAGACCCCCGACCAATGCTTTGTTGGCAGGTACTTGGCAGCGTGTTAAACCGACGACACTCAGAGGAAACCAACGGGGGATCTCTTGACCAGGGTCCTCCGCTGAGCTGGGCCGCAGGACTCTACCTACTGGGTCATGACGTCAAACTTACATCAATAAACACAGCAGGAGGTGCCACTGCCTTCAAGAGCCATGCACCGAGGACGTGAGGGCAATGCATCACACCCGAGAAAAAAACTGAAGGCCATTAATTTGTGCCACTGAGGAGAGGGAAGGGCAAGAGAGAGGTCGCACTCGTTCCCAGCTTTACGCAACACCCCTTCCGTCCCTCCTTCCCTCCCCTCTGCACCCAACAACCACTCTTACCTAACTTAATACCCTTGTCCTCTAGAGTCCACCCCTCCCTATATTTTACCCACAATACCCTATACCAACCGCTTCTATGCGACCCATGGCTCTTTCCCCTACCCATCATTGCCTGTTCACCCCCCCCCCCCTCCGTTTCAGCATTTCCCCATCACAGTAAATCACGCTTAGCTTTCACCCAGCCTCCCCTCACTATATTCTACACCCCACCAACAGACAGTCCATCTTCCCTTACACAACATATCAATTCCTTATCCACCCACCATGTCTGCATCTCAACATCACATCCCTTCACTCAGTATTGCTCTCCCTGCAACCCACACCACTAACCGCTTCCTACACAGCCCTTTTCTCCTTTCCTTACACAACATATTACTGCTATATGCATCCCCTCCGTCTCTCAGCCTCTCCTCTCTTCACTGCCCAGCCACGTTCAGCCCTCACATTCCACGGCACACACGTCCTTCGCGCCGCACCCTGTTCCCTTCTTGCTCCGCCGTTATGTAGAGTCCCGGTGTCCTTCAGCCCTCCTGCGGTCCCTCGATGTTAAGTAAGGGTCAGAGGAAAGTGTTGTATATTGTCTTGTCAGGGTTTTTGTTGCTAGGGTCCTTCCTCCTTCAGTCTCTGTCTCTGTCTGGTTGGCTAGTAGGTTTGTATGTTGTTGTTTTTTTGTCTGGGCATTTGTTTGTTTGTCTGTCTGTCTGTCTGTATGTTGATGTATGCATGTACACCTGTATGTATGTATGTATGTATGTATGTATGTATGTATGTATGTATGTGTGTGTGTGTGTGTGTGTGTGTGTGTGTGTGTGTGTGTGTGTGTGTGTGTGTGTGTGTGTGTGTATGTATGTATGTATGTATGTATGTATGCCATTCAATTTTCATTCTGTAGGTATGCCCCCTCCCCCCTCTCCCTCTCTAACCATGGAAGCAGGTTACGTACATCAGACATTCGCACAGGTGTCTCCCTCTCATCAGCCCCTCACGCCACAGCCCAGATACGCCCTATTTGCCATTTCTTACTCAGCCTCCACCTACCCTCACTCACTCATCTCTAACCCCCACCTCCCTCCTCCACCCTCCACCCACCCCCGCCACTCACCCCCACACTTCGTTTTTCACTCCCACCCTCCGCCTTGGCAAAAGTCCACCCGCCTTCCTGTAACGGCGTCCCCCATGCAGCAGCGCACTTGTTGATCCATTCTAAGGTTGTATAGGCGGGGGAAAAGGTTTGGCTCTGACTCACCGATGCAGAGAGAACACGAGTTTCAGTGTGAACTTCGCTCATATGTTTACCTCCGTTTGATCTCCGCCTCTTTCTTGCAGGTGTCCTTGCCGAGAGGAAAGTGGTTACGTAGGTATGTTTTATATATATATTTATATATATATATATATATATATATATATATATATATATATATATATATATATATATATATATATATATATTTCTTTGGGAGTCCTGTCAGCCTTGTCTTTCTCTGTCTGTCTGGTAATATGTTTGTTAGTATGGTTTGTCCATCTGGCCGTCTGTCTGTATGCTTTGCTTGTCTGATAACCTGAATGTCTTTTTGTATGTTTTCTCTTTGAACGAGACTACTGTTGAAATATTCTCAGCCGACTCAGAGTAATCCTCAGGACCTTCTTACCATAGCTGTGAGGCCGGTGTCGTGTGTCCCTTCACCACGACAGAAGGAAAATGACGCGGAGTTTGCCCAGCGTCTGCTTTTGTCGCCTTCAACAAGAGAGCGCACCCCCAAGGGTCTGTCCCCCGCTGCACGCCAAAGCGGGCGTGATTCCCGTGGCGCCGCGATCCTACACTGAATAAAATAATGATCGCTCTCAAGGGCAGTGCCAGGCTTGAGGCGACCCTCGTGTGGACAAAGAGACAGATCAACTCTCGCCGCCGCTAAAGTGACGCTGTGACGTGAGCTGTGCGCCGGGCGAGGGGCGGCTGTCTCGGGGAAGAAGAAAAAAAGAGCTACATTGCCTCGGAATGTTAAACCCCCTTGATGACATAATGTAATTCTTAAGAACATAAAGAACGTTTGTCAGTATAATAATGACATTTATTGAAGCAGTAATATGAAATACCGTACATTAAACAAATATGAGCGAAGCGCGATCGCGCACACACACACACACAATATATATATATATATATATATATATATATATATATATATATATATATATATATAAATAAATATATATATATATATATATATATATATATATATATATATATATATATATATGAGGGCGCACGCTGCCGCAGTAACTGATGTACTGGCGTGCTCCAGATCAGGCTCGTCGAGGGACGGAGCAGCCGACGTGTACAAATCACATCGCAGCTTCCGGCGAAAAAGTGGACAGATTTATTGGGCGTTAAAGTCTCTCGCACTCCACCATTTACCAGAAACTCTCGCCGGCAACATTTATCGTGACGCTGCAGGTGCCCGATGCTGATGGATGCCGAGTAAGGTGAAGTGGAGGAAATTAATTATACATATTTTGTGTACTGCGTTGGAACAAGTTCTTGCGTGATGTAATATCAGGAGCGGGTGCGTGGTGTAGTGAAGTGGCCAGCGCGTGTGTGGCAGCGACGCACGTGCCCGGACAGGGATGGGGCGCTAGTTTATTGATGAATTAACCGTCACGTTTTATCTTCTTTTTGATGAGGAAGCAAAGTGAATTTTGAGAGAATATTTGTCGGTGAGCTCACCTTCTTGGGCATGGCTAAGATTATACAGGTGACTCCTACCAAAGAGGGCTGCCCGCCACGCCTCGCGCCGGGGGCCTGGCACGCCGTGACCTGCTCCAGACATTTATTAGCTTTTCCAACAGTCAGTTACTTTGGGGGATTGAGTCAGCAGGTATATATACACTCCAGACGGTACCCGCCCATGTAAGGGAACAACGAACCTCCTTCACGCCCGCCACCCCGACGGAACCACCTATATATACGTAAACACACACACACACACACACACACACACACACACACACGTCGCAAATTAGGCTTTAGTAAACACCCACCGTTATGCACCCGCCACATTTGGTCATCAACTCTTTAGTATGCGTTCAATTCCCCACTTTCGAGTGACGTACGGCCCGACCACTAGACAGGCGGCAAGCACTCCTTACTCAGATGTCACATGCATGGCGAGGCAGTAACTCACCGGGTACCCAGCCAGCCGTCGCTTTTGTTAATGGAAAAGGTGGGGGGGGGGTCAGGGATGAGGGGAGGATGGGAAGGGGGGAAGGGAGGGAGGGAGGGAGGATGGAAATGGTGGAAGGAAGGGAGGGAGGATGGAGAAGAGACAGGTACACACTCACTTCTGTGTACCTAATACAGAGGTCGGCAACCCATAATTCGAGAAGAGCCAGTTTCTTCAAACTTGGCAAAAAAATCAGTGCTGCTGGAGCCGCGGTGTAAATTATGAATGGAAATTATGAAACATTGAAATTTTCCTCCTCCAGTTAGATAATGTACCCACAGACAAAATAATCAAATACACTATAATGATGATGATAATAATAATAACAATAACAATAATAATAATAATGATAATGATAATGATAAAAATAATAAAAAAAATAAAAAAAAATAAAAAAAAATAAAAATAATAAAAATAATAATACAAAATAATAATAATAATAATAATAATAATAATAATAATAATAATAATACAAAATAATAATAATACAAAATAATAATAATATTAATTATTATTATTATTATCATTATTATTATTATTATTATAATAATAATAATATAATAATATAATAATAACACAAAATAATAATACATAATAATAATAATAATAATAATAATAATAATAATAATAATAATAATAATAATAACAATTATAATTGCAGCTGTCATAAAATAAACTATTATATTTATGACATACGATGTCAACAACCTACTCTCAATCCTTTATAGTTTGCTACCACGACTGAACAAATATTGCATACTTATAAACAACCTGCTAACTGTACTTAATACATCTGGTCACCATGGTGGGTTTAATTTTAGGCGACTTCTACTTCCGAGTTTCTTTGGAAAGCTGCTCAATGTCTGGAGCGTATGCTATAATTATTCTACGATTATTTGGACGTTTTTAAGTAAGTGGCTAGAGCCGCACAGGTCTCTAAAAAGAACCGCTTGCGGCTCCGGAGCCGCAGGTTGCTGACCGCTGAGTCCTAATATACAAAGGGTGAGGGGTCTTTAGACTTGGGTATAGTACACAAAACGTTCGGAAAAGGAGAGACTTACATTCGTTATTTGAACGGAATATAAGGAAAACGGATGAAGTTTCAGAGAAAGATACATTCATCAACAGAACGAAATACAAGGAAAATAAATGAAGTTAGATAATCTTTAATCACACACACACACACACATTGGTATTACTCGTGCTGCCACCCTCACCATATCCTCCACCACCGCCATCACCACCACCATCACGTACAGGAATACTGGTAGCAGACGCGGCAACAGGCGTGGAGAGCCTGCCAGTCGCTCTGTTCCTGGACCCGCCTGGTACGCCCCTTACGTGATGCATATTAAGTGCGGAAGGAGGGGGGGTATAGGCAGGCCGGACCTACTGATCTTAACACCCCTTTCCATACCCTCCCCTGGCATTCCACACCCCTCATGGCCTCTTCCAACCCCCTCCCTCACGTTCCTGTAGCCTCCCACTCTCCCGCACCTTTTCACCTTGACGCTTCCCTTTTCAAAACCTGCTTTCTTCCTCTTGTCGGCCTCTCTCTCATCACCTTCCAATACACCGTCGATCCTTCACCTCAACACTCGGCCTACTCCTTCTTCAGTTCGATGTCGCCTTCATGCCCCTCCCTTCCTCTAGCCTCAGCGTCGCGCCCTTGGCATAGAAGAAGCCTGCTAGGGTAGATGAGGTTGTGGTGTATTTCCTTGAACGCTCCAATAGTTTTCTTTATTATATTTATCATCAAGCTTTATTTTTTTACGTACCCTGAAGAATAAGTTTAAGAGAGTTGTGAATATATTATCTTTCCTTTTTCTTTCTCTTTCCCTCCTTTTATTCTTTTTCGTTTCCTTTTCCTCTTTCTTTCTTTTTTTTCTCTCTCTCTCTCTCTCTCTCTCTCTCTCTCTCTCTCTCTCTCTCTCTCTCTCTCTCTCTCTCTCTCTCTCTCTCTCTCTCATTTTTTTTACTCATTTTTTTTACTCTCTCTCTCTCTCTCTCTCTCTCTCTCTCTCTCTCTCTCTCTCTCTCTCTCTCTCTCTCTCTCTCTCTCTCTCTCTCTCTCTCTCTCTCTCTCTCTCTCAAGGAACAGGCATAGCTGTGACCTTGCCGCCGGCTACGTGGGTGAGAGTCCGAACCTTGTTACTAGGCACCGCACCTCCTTGGCGTGGCCGTGACCACGGGTCGTGGGTTGGACCTTGGGTTGAACCTCTCTTGGTCCTTCTCTGACACGTCTCCCTCCCTCCCTCCCTCTTTACCCTGCTTACCCTTCCCTCCAGACCTACGGTTCCCACGTCTGGATACAACGATGGGTGGTCTTGGTCTTGGTTAGGTTAGGTTAGGTATGGGAGTACACGGACTAACCTAATCTAACCTAAGCAAGATCAAAACCTTCTTACCCCGCCACACGCAAGGTTCTCACGTGTCATTACGAGTAGTGCTAGCATGGATACAACGATGAGTGGTCTTGGTTAGGTTAGGTTAGGTATGGTTGTGCACGTAACATACCTAAAATAACCTACTTGCAACCGAGACTCCGACCAAACGATTTGTTCATGGCTATATCCATTTTATAGCGTAAAAGAAGGAGCTTAGGGGCAAAAATACAAAAAAGTACTGCCTAAATAAATAAAAAAGGTCGGCTATACAAAAAAAAAAGGTTCGCCCTCTACAAAGAATCCACTTAACACACAAAAAACGCTCGGTACAAAAAAGCCCCCGACATAAAAAAAACCGCTAATCCATCCTAACACTGACCATTTAATTGCCGAGAGCAAGTGGTCCGAAGCAACAATTCAGTCTTAGTCAAGGATAGCAACGTTCTCTTACGCATCACTCGTTTGAATTATTTTTTGCACGTCTGCATACTCGGGTTTTTTTTTTTTTTTTTTTTTTTTTTTTTTTTACGTTGTTGCCTTTTGCGCCGGTAGGCATCTTCCCGGTGGGGCCTGATGGTCGGCCCAAGGCTTCTTCCAGGTGGGGCCTGATGGTCGGCCCAGCCCGTTCTGGCGCAGGCGAGTGTTTATAGTGGCGCCATCTTGCATTGGCTCATGCTGCCCCCCGGAACTCGTTCTTGATTCGCTTGGACGGCTTCCTCTAGAGTCCAGGTTGATGGGTGGTCTTCAGGACAGCATGTGGGTAGTTTTAAGCCACTCGGCGGTGACTGAAAAATCCGAGTGGTAGCGTGAGGATTCGAACCCGCGTCGTCCATCACGCGGCGAATGTGGGTCCAGTACGCTATCACTTCGGCCACCGCCTACCCTTACTGACGTTGAGATTGTTTCCCTGACACTTAAGAGGAAAATATAACCAACCCCCTGCTCTGGCCTTTCCTGGTTCCAGCCATGACATTCACCGCGGCCGCCTGCACGCGGACAGCGTGACGGTCGTGTCAGGATAAAGTCATGCTGGTTAGTGTTCTTTAAGTGTTGGCGCTGCGAGTAACGAGGGAACATCTAGAAATAACCTGCATCAAACTTATGCGGCCCGAGCCAGTGTGAGCTGGTTGCCGCGATGACCTCACTCCGGCGGGTGGAAGAGACCAGCTCTTGGGCCCTGGGCAGTGCTTACTGCGCTTTTACCTGCCCTTTGCCCCGCCTCGCCTGACGGCAGGCGTTAATGACCCGCGGGAAGGTAGGTATTGTGTTTTCTTATTAGTGTTAATTTAAGCTACCTGTAAACAAGGTGACTGAGTAGGTATGTCACTGATACATGAAAGGAGGAAAGAATTATATGTACTAAGAAGTGTTCTAACCCATTCATGTCGCATTCTAATTATTAAGCTACTATTATAATATTAATTATGATATTAATTATAATAATTATTAAGGATCTCACCCCTAGAATGTGCATATCTTTTAAAGGAAATCCGGGTGGCATTAATCATTATCTGCGTTCGTTATTAATTGCATAAAAACAGTACATCGTCTATTCTTATTAGTGTTATGCAATTTTTTTTAGCAACAAAGTTCCTTCGCCCCTCCCCTCCCCTCCCCACCCCTGCAACTGCGTGCTTGGTTTTCGCTACTACGTGTGTAAGGCGGCGCCACGCGCATCACTACACCCACGTCAACGCCCAGCAGTTTAAACCACTCACAAAACATACATAAAAAAATATTAATAATCATAATAACAATAACTAACAAAAATAATAATAATAATAATAATAATAATAATAATAATAATAATAATAATAATAATAATAATAATAATTAGCAGCTGAAGTTTGTATCATTTCCCTACAAAAGTCCTCTCTCAAGTATTTACATCCGCATCTGTCCTGGGTGTTATAGTTTCCACTCTCGATGTTAACATTCCACATACTTATTTTATTAATTCCATTACACCATATGGTGAACGGACTACCTTGGCCCTTATTATATCAGTGGTTTCCCGAAGGTTCTGACTTTTTTTTCCTATGTCCTTTCTCCATCTTTGTCCTGGCTATTAACCAGTGACATTTCTTTATTTTAATTGGCTTTATTATGCCTTCTGCTTCTTTTAATTACCCTACCCTTGCAGTTATCTTGCCCATCATAGTGAATCCCAGCTAACCTAGACATTCATCGCTAACCCTTCCGGCTTCCGTTTCAGAGAATTACTCAATGTCCTTGTGCCTGATCTATAGGTCATGACAGAAGGCCGCATTGATTAAAAAGCTTTCTCTTCAAGTACAACCATAGGGAGCCTTTCAGTATGCAACCTTGTTTTCCGAAAGAGCCTCTATATATACTCTTAATGCCATCGCCTGCTAATTCAAGTTTGATTGTCAGTTCATAGTTCATGTACTATGTAATCTAGCCTAAATTTCTTCATCTAATTTTTCATATTGACCTTTCACCACAATTCTATACTTTGAATCTGGTGACTTTTCTCCATTATTCAATGCTTATTATATCCATAACGTTCCATAAGAACATATGAAATCTGCAAGAGACCAGCCGGCTTACGAGGGTTAACTCCTGTAAACCAAACACCATCTATCCTTCCTCTTCAGTAATTTGTTTTGCTCTTTTCTTGAAGGTGCCTATCGTATTGGAGCAATCAGCATCCCGCCAGAGTGCGACAACCAGCATGAGGATCAAGTCTATCGCCGAGCAAGAGAGAAACAGAGGCTTATTGGGCTCACCAGGACTTGTGGGCGGGCAGCTGGCCGTGGAGACACATGGGTGAGTTGTCGTCAGCGAAGAGGTCTTCCCAACACAAGGACCGGACGCCGCCGCCAACCCCCTTTATACGCTGAGCCCCAGCCCTTCCTCCGCTCTGGTAAACTGACCTCCTTGAGCAAATACATTCCCGCCGCGTCATTCCCCACGGCCTCGTCTGCCCCGGCAACGCACAGTTACAGGTTCACGGCGGAGGCTGCGGAATAGTTATTAGGTCAGCCTGGTGCTGCATGACACCCGCCTGTTAAAGAGTCGAAGGCCTGGCTGGGGACACGCCGATGATAGGGATGACAGCCGGGGTGGCGTCTGGACGGCGCCTCGGCCCTCCCTTTCACCGGCCCTATTGTTCTTCCGCCAGTGTGGAGTCGACGATACAGATAGATAAGCCTTGACATCATAGCTTGAGGCGATACACAAATAATGGTCTAGATCTGAAGTAACCAAGGACAAAAATATTAAAGACCAGTAAGGACCATCCGCAATAAACAACTAAAACAAACATGAATACAACGCGAAAGAAACACCTCAGGAAAAGTAAACAATAAAATAATTACTTACCAGCAATAAAGACCAAGCGTAGTAAACAATGAAAACACAAACATGAGCACAGAACGAAACAACAAGAGATAACCCCCTCACGGAAGGCACACGTGGAGATGTAAACAAAGGGGAGATCAATTAAACCACAGGCAATCTCAGTGACCGAATCAGGTGAGAGAGATACGTGAGGGGCAAGGGAGGGAGGGGGATGGCAGGGAGATGGAGATAAAGAGGGGGCTCCGATATCCTCCAGGTATTGAGGGAGGAAGATAGAAAGACGGGGCGCTTATTTTCTCGTGGAACTGAGGAGGGAGAAAGGAAAATATAGAGATAGGGAGAGAGGGAAATAGGGAGAAATAGGGAGATAGGGAGAAAATGCAACGCCCGTCTCTCTGGGTTCTATGGGGAAAATAGGGAGAAATAGGGAGAAATAGGGAGATAGGGAGAAAATGCAACGCCCGTCTCTCTGGGTTCTATGGGGAAAATAGGGAGAAATAGGGAGAAAAATGGGGAGTCGATCTCCTACTGGAACTGAAAAAGTGGAGAGGAGGTGGATGACTGGAAAGGCTGAGGAGGATGGGGTGAGTGGGGATGAAGGATAGGGAGAGAGAATAGGCACGGAGATCGTAAAATTGAGGGAGAAGATAGGGAGAAATAGGGAGAAAAACGGGGCGGAGGAGAGATAAGGGGGAGTAGGAGGAGAGATAAGGGGGAGTAGGAGGAGAGATAAGGGGGGTTAGGAGGAGAGAGAGGACGAAAAAGAGAAAGATAAGGGAGGCGCAATAAAGGGAAAGGAACAGGAAGAGGAGGAGGAGGAGGAAGAAAAGAAGTGAATGCAGATGACGGAGGAGAAGGGAGGAGGAGGAGAAAGAGAAAAATGAGAAAAAAAAAGAGAAAATAGATATGAAAGAGTAAGCAAATGGGAGGAACAGGGTGAGGAGGAGGAGGAAGAAGAGAAAAAAGAAGAAAAGGAGAACACTGGATAGGCCTAGGATGGGGAGAGGTAGGGATGAAGGATAGGGAGAGAGGGCATAGGCGACGCTCCCTTCATGGTGCGTCCTGAGCGGGGCCTCCAGAGAGTACGTAGTAGCGCTGCCCTCTGACCCCTAAACACCCCACGGCCCTCCGTCTTGGCGGCGCCCGACTCAAACATCGGCCCTTCTGGATTACAAAGAGGCTCGTATGCGTCAGTGCGAGCCAGCAGGCGACTTTCCCCTCGGCTGTGTGCAAGCTGCTCTGGACTGCAAACGTTGGCAGGCATAAACAAACAGTGGTTCGGTGCGGTACTGCTGGGCTTTCTTTTTCTCTTTTTTTTTTTCGTTCAGAGTTTGATTTTCTTTTTTTTTTTGTACATTTGCTTTTTCACTTTTTTTTTTACTTTCTCTCTTCTGGCTTTCCTCCTCCTCCTCCTCCTCCTCCTCCTCCTCCTCTTCTTCTTCCTCCTGCTCCTCGTCCTTCTCGTTCTCCTCCTCCTCCTCTCACCTATAACTATTACTACTATTTCGACTGCAACAAGTACTTCTCCTACTACTCTTTCTGTCCCATTGTGTTATTTTATTCTAAATGCGTTTTCTTCTTTCTTCTTTACTTCTTACTGCTATCACTCTTCCTCCTCCTCCTCCTCCTCCTCCTCCTCCTCCTCCTCCTCCTCTTCCTCCTCCACCACCACCACTTTGCACACAGTCGGCGACGCACTTCCCTTCACCTTTTGTAAGCCGTAGGGAATACCTGGAGGAGGATATGAATAAGCTTACCCTGAACGTTACGTCAACACACTGCAGATCACGCCCCCCCCACACACACACACACACACACGTATACACACACACACACACACAAAAGAGAGCGAGGCGTACAAACCACGTGGTGTTACCCGGACCTCTTACACTACTACTACTACTACTACTACTACTACTACTTGCTTTCTTCTCCACGGTCTTTCAAATCAATGTTATATAAATGTATTCGCCCCAACACCGTTTCCACGATGTTTACCGACAGACCGTGCTGGCTATCAGTTCGCGTCTTCACCGCTTGAGGCCCCTCGCGTGCGTCTCCATGCCAAGGAGGAAAAGGAGGAGAGGGACAGCAAGCTTGGTCAGGAGCAAACAAGGATCGGATCAGGAAAGACACAACACAGGCTGAGTAGGAGGGAGCGGCAGGAAAGGTCTACACACACACACACACACACACACACACACACTATAATTATAACTAGGTAAATACCCACCCACACACACACACACACACACACACGTATACGCACACTCCGGTCAAAACTCGAACGGACAGGTATCGACTTAGTGAGATACCGACACATGTGAGGGTTATTAACACCTCCATGATCACATGACCCCTCCACTCCCACACACACACACACACACACACACACACACACACACATCACCCTTCCCCACTTCCCCCATTACTCACCACATTACTCATTGTATGGTATTTTTGTGTATTTTCAGCCTTATGACTGCCAACAAATGAATAAACCATTTATTATTATTATTATTATTATTATTATTATTATTATTATTATTATTATTATTATTATTATTATTATTATTACACGGCTTGTCCTGGGCAGGGATTGGGGGCGGGGAGGGAGAGAGGGATTCGACGCAAGGAAGGGCAAAGAGAGGTCACCTGATGAACGCAGTACAACGAGAGAGAGAGAGAGAGAGAGAGAGAGAGAGAGAGAGAGAGAGAGAGAGAGAGAGAGAGAGAGAGAGAGAGAGAGAGAGAGAGAGAGAGAGAGAGAGAGAGAGAGAGAGAGAGAGAGAGAGAGAGAGAGAGAGAGAGAGAGAGAGAGAGAGAGAGAGAGAGAGAGAAAAACTGAAGTGAATTAAGGCTTCCGCTCGGCCCATACATATCTACATCACTTAATTTAAGGCTCTTTTTGCTACCCAGATAACTTCAATCAACGTGTGGTGCAGGCAACGGTAACTCTGGCCTGACTAGTGAGGTAAATGGTAATGGGGGCATACGCCGGGGGGCGCGTCACCTCGCCCACCCTACGACGCCAAGTCCAGGGGTCTCTCCGGGCCATGCTCCGGGCGAGTCTCCATGCAGGCCCCCTTCCCAACCCGAGTACCTCCCGGCAGGATCTATCGACTTGCTCAAGCCACGAACTCTGTGGGCGTCCCCTTGGCCTCCTCCACTCAGGATTTACTCTTACAGAGACATCCCGATGAGCAGGATCAGCTTCCAGAAAAGTTGCGTTGACGGACTATGCAGGTAATAGATGTTGAATCAGTCTCACAGTAGTCGCCGGTTTGACACAAAGTCATTCCAGCGATATCCCATGATTCTGCGTAGACACTTATTACCAAAGGCATCAATCCGCCTCTCTAAGTCTCCATTTAGTGCCCATGTCTCACAACCATAGAGTAAGACAGGGAGCACAAGGGACTTGAAGATCCGGATCTTTGTCCTTCTGCACAGGTATCGACAACGCCATATACTCGTGTTGAGCGAGTCCATAACACCGTAGGCCAGACCAATCCGTCGTAAGACTTCCTGGCCAGATCTCAGCGTCCTCGCCACACGCATGAACAGACTGTACTGTGTCATCCAGCAAGCCTCCAAACACCTGTACCTTGGTCTTGGCCTAGGAGACCTGAAGTCCCTCCTCGTGCAGTGCCTCGAGAGCCATCGCCAAAATATCCAGCGTCTCCGCCAGGATTACTAAATCATCGGCAAAAACATGGTCAGTGATCCTGATATTGCCAATGGATGCTCCACAATGACTTTGGTCCACAATTCTACCAAATACCCAGTCCATACAAGTGTTGAAAAGCGATGGGGAGAGGACACAGCCCTGCCTCACTCCCGCATTCACGAGAAAGAAGCTGGACAAGCCCTCCCCCCACACTTCACAGCACTCTCTGTCCCAGAATACAGGCCAGTCAGCAAACCAATAGTCCTCGCAGGAATCCCACGGAGTCGCAGAAGATCCCAGAGGGCCTCACGATGCACTGAATCAAACGCCTTCTTGAGATCGACATAGGCTGCAAGCATCCCCTGTCGAAACTCACGTCGGCGCTCCACCAGTACGCGAAGCGCTAGAATACGGTCAGTTTTGTACTTACAAGGCGTGAACCCAGACTGTTCAGGTCTCTGCAGTTTCAGCAGCTGGCTGCGAATTCGCATCACCAATAGGTGGGTAAGCACCTTGCCTGGCACACTGAGCAGTGTAATACCACGGTAGTTGTTGCAGTCCTCACGGTCCCCTTTCCCTTTCCAGATAGGGACGACCAACCCCCTCTTCCAGTCAGGAGGAATGGTACCGGACTGCCATACAAGACCGCATGCAACTAAACACCGAAAATATAACACTTACAAGCAAACTAAAAACTATTAAACACTAAAAACTTGTAACACGGCGTATGCGTTTTCTTTCTTTCTTTCTTTCTTTTTTTGACGAGATGCGCCCCTCACCCAATCCATACACACACTATAATGTCCCATCGAAAAGTAATAATTATTTTTTTCCAGTGACAAATTACCTTGAGAGAAGGGTGGAGGGTATCTAAACACGTTTGGAATTGGATGTTATTACCTACTCTGTTTGCCTCATCGTCTGCATGCAACGTAGGAGCAGGATACTGAGAACTACTTTTTTATTCATTTTCCCCTCGGTTAGTTTCCTTTGCCGCGAGAAGCAAATCATCAGCACTACAGAAACGCAAAACACACGAAATCCTATGAGGTGTAAATATATAGAAGATGAAATTTCCAGCAGCTGTATAGTGGTCACTTAGGGAAAATGAATAACAAGCATTGCTACTATTTATGTGAAGGCAACGCGCATGAGAACACAGAAAAAAATATAAAAAAAAAAGGGGTTACGAAAGTTTTTAAGCGAACAATTGAATTTCGACTTTCTTGGGGATGCAGGATTTCCTCACCATAACAATCACTAAAATAAATGTTGTCTTAAAATGAACGCCTCTCTGAATACCACGACGAGGGAACAAACTAATACGATGCTTTTTTTCGTCTACAAGATTTATAGTCACATTCATTTTCTATTTAACTCAAGCTTCTCCCCTTTCCACGATAAAATGCATATGTGTGTGTGTGTGTGTGTGTGTGTGTGTGTGTGTGTGTGTGTGTGTGTGTGTGTGTGTGTGTTAAAATTAACTATACTCTTTGGCTACTATGGCCATTGAACAAACTATTGCGAGGCTTCCATCTGTCTATAGTAAGCTTTCTCGTCATTCATTTACTTTTCAATAAATTCAAGCCCTGTATAATCTGCATTTCTATGTGCATGTGTGAGGGTGAGGTGAAGGGTGTCTATATATTACCGTATCTGAAGAATTCGCAGGCCATTTTCAGGAGATGGTGAACACAGGCACGGGGTGGAAGCAGACCGCACCGACGAGGCAGAATTCATGAGGACGCAGGAAAAATGGGCGGCCGCAAGAGGAGAGGAGATGAAAGATGCTGACGACGGCGGAAGGATGGATGCTGCGGGGACCGAACACGCGGACACAAATTCACTGGGGGCAACCTTGACCTCGCAACACTTGAGGATATGATACAGCGTACGTCAGACACACAAAACTCGAATGGAGAAGAAGTGTAAAGCATTTTTTCGGGGAAGGGATCCATAATTCACAGCTCTAGGCAGACAGACGAGTAGACAGTTGAGAGGAGAAGACACTGACAACGGGAAGACATTCAAGATTGTAAATAGTTAAGGAATATCGCAGTTTCTTTCTGGGTAGACAAGCGAGTACAGTCCAAGTGGGAGAGTAGCGATGACTAACGGGAAGTCTTTGTCCTCAAAATGTCAATGAAAAGACACACAAGTTGTAAATAGTTCAGAAATATAGCAAGCTTTTTTTTCAGGGGCAGGAAGGCGAGTACAGTCTTTAGTGAGGGACCATCGGCTACTACCGTAAAGTCTTCGGCGCCAGATGACAAGAGAATGAAAGAAATATATCCGTTTTTTCAAGGGTAGGCGAATAGAGAAGTATAGTCGAGTATAGCGAGTATAGTCCAAGTGAGAGACCATCGACTACAAGCATGAAGTCTTCGTCGCAAAATGAAAACAAAGAAATAAATCAGTTTTTTCCAAGGTCAAGATGCGAGTGCGGCGAGTAGGCGAGTAAACAAGTTGAGAGTTGGCGAGTAGGCGAGTATTGACTAAGCGAGAGACCAGCGAATACTAGCCTGAGGTCTTCGTTGCCGAATGTCACGTGTGTGTGCTTGAAGGTGACCTGTTATCGATCGCAAGCAAAAACCAGGAGAGTCGCTGGCGCCTCTAAAGCTTCAGAAGACCTACGTGTGTGCTGCTAACCGCATCCGATGTTGTGTGTTATGCAAGGGAGAATAAATATAATCGTTAGGACCATTCTTCAGGTTGCAGACGAAAAGGGTGGGAAACGTAACTAGTTTTTTTTTTGTACACTTCATCAACGGTCACTTTTTTTATACTGTAGCCGTTAAGTATTGCGGAAATCTGTACACGGAAGTTAATGTAGAGGAGAATACTGTACACACACACACACACACAGAGGTCGAATTGATCGATGCATGAATATGGGAAAAAATAAGATAATGAGCTGATTTCATATTACGTAATTAAGGCTATTAATAATTTTCTCAGGCACTTGTTGACGCATCCTTGATACCTTTTTTTCCTTCTTCACTCCATTCATCTTTCTTCCTTCTTTATTTCTCCCTTTTTTTTTCCTTTTTATCCCTCGAGGTCACGCGCAATGCCCCAACTTTACCTGTCCACTTCCCTTTCCTCCCCACCATCTCCCTCCCCTTCCTCCTTTCCTCCCCACCATCTCCCTCCCCTTCCTCCTTTCCTCCCCACCATCTCCCTCCCCTTCCTCCTTTCCTCCCCACCATCTCCCTCCCCTTCCTCCTTTCCTCCCCACCATCTCCCTCCCCTTCCTCCTTTCCTCCCCACCATCTCCCTCCCCTTCCTCCTTTCCTCCCCACCATCTCCCTCCCCTTCCTCCTTTCCTCCCCACCATCTCCCTCCCCTTCCTCCTTTCCTCCCCACCATCTCCCTCCCCTTCCTCCTTTCCCCCACAACCATCTTACCTTGGCAGCAGGACACTCTCCACCTCGTCGTCCGAAATTTCATCACGACCTGCCATCTGCAACACACAAAAGCATCTCAGTAAGCGTCTAATCCAACTAAATTGGTTCTTATTTTACTGACCTACTTCTTTCCCGACACACACACACACACACACACACACACACAAAGAGAGAGAATCAGCTGACATACACAAACACAAACACACACACACAAACTCACGCACACACCTCCCCTGACTTGTCCTCAACCCGCACTGGTGCCTTCAACACACGCCGAGTGATCGCTGGCACGGTGCCGGGCTGATACAGGGCAAAGTTTGGCACCCATCCTTCTGTCAGTTTGTCGTGAAGTCGAGATAAACAGGACCGATTTGCTAGTGGGACCCAAAACTTAGCATCCCGGGCCCCTGACCTGAAAGATGCAGCCATGACCCCCTCACCCACGCCACACACAAAGAAAACTAGTTCGGCCTGGTTCCTTCCTTTCCCGTAAACATTCACGAGCATCACATCAGTATTCCAGAGTCTGATGCTTCGTCGGCCATATTAACGTCCTTCCTCTCTCTCTCTCTCTCTCTCTCTCTCTCTCTCTCTCTCTCTCTCTCTCTCTCTCTCTCTCTCTCTCTCTCTCTCTCTCTAAGTTCTTCAATGGAGAGGCGTTAGTGGAGCAGTGCACGCGGTCATAATTTAGTACTGTCAGCGTGGTCAGGACTGCTAAACGCACTAAAACAGACCATTGGAGAGGGTGGCATCATTTTCTTATTGAAAACGATGGAGAACTGGACAATTTCTTGTTTTAACCAGAAAGAAGGTTGGTTTACCTTGTCCATTCCTGCTGAATAGACTGCACCAAGCACCTTTTTAATCGGGAGCGAAGGCGAGAGGGAAAGTTGTTATACATTGTCCATTGCTGCTGAAAAGACTGCACCACGCACTTTTTAATTGGGAGCAAAAGCGAGATGGAAAGTTTCTTGTTTTAATCAGAGAGAAGGTCGTCTCCATTACCTTATCCAATGCTGGTAAATAGACTAGGTACAACAGGTAATCATTATAGAGTTAAACAGCACGATTTTTAATAATAATAATAATAATAATAATAATAATAATAATAATAATAATAATAATAATAATAATAATAATAATAATAATAATAATAATAATAATAATAATAATATTATTATTATTATTATTATTATTATTATTATTATTAAGATCCATGAAAAGGCATGAAAAAAATTGGTATAGCCCCAAACAGAGTCCCCTCAAAGAGCAGACATGGATATGAAAAATAAGACAATGAAGTAAAATAAGAATAATAAAACGAGGGAACAAAAACACTACCAAATGAGTTGACAGGTGGGTGTTTACTTTTGCTTAGACTTATCAATGTCAGCAAGAGAAACAATCTGTACTATCATTGTCAACAAGATAATCAATCTAATGTGGAAGTACAAGAAAAAATGGTGTGCTTCTATTTACGTTCATTAACACACGAGGCTGATCTACTAGTAACACCTCAGGACCTCTCCTTCTGGGGCGGGGATCTATCAAGCCTCTGAGCCGATATATCCCTAGACCGAAAATATCCCTAGACTGAACAATCCTTAGACTAGTTCGGAATTTCCAGCCGGCAGCCGAACGTTGTATAAATGAGCAAAAAATAGAAAAGGGTGACGGAAGGTATCGACTTAATATGTTCTTGGTCTGGACTTAGAAGCGTCCACCCAGACACGAGACAGCCGTGGCCTAAAACACGGGTGAAGATAAAAAAAAAAGGGGAGGAACAGGATTCATAGGCCTGGTAGGATGTTTTGCCGGGAGCGATAGGACCACGAAACACACACACACACACACACACACAAACTTACGGATTCGTCTGATAAAAATGGATCAAAACATTGGACAACACGAGCTTCAGAAAAATAAAATGTATAAATGATTAAGAAGAAAGAAACACCGGAGCCAGACAGAAAAGAGGAAGAAGAGAAGAAAGGAAGAAAGGTGGGAAGGAGTGGTGAGCAGGTCGGGTGAAGGTGACGGACTGTTATTTAATTCTGAAGGCTGACTGACTGACTGACTGGCACTGACTAAATGACTGACTGACTGACTGACCGTTGTTTGTCTTTTATCGATGCTAACCAACAAAATGGACTTCCTGTTTAGTTTTTATTGCAAATCGTAATCAGGCTCCTCTAGAGAGTTTTTCCCTCGTTGAAGTATATCTGATCAGTCTTTTCCTTGCCCCACTATTGTCCTTCCTCTTTACCCTTTCTGTGATTCTACCAAGTCTCTCTCTCTCTCTCTCTCTCTCTCTCTCTCTCTCTCTCTCTCTCTCTCTCTCTCTGATACACATATACACCCTGCCGCCTTCCTCCCCTCTTCTTCTGCTTTACTCTATATATCACGTCAGAGGCAGAAAGCATAACGGCGGTTCCTCTTACTTGCTCTAACACTAATTGTCTCTCCTGGGTGCTCCTCATCATCTTAATATAGTCTCGCTCTTCCCTCTCTCTCCCACAACAAGACTTCAACCTCACCCTCATTCCCTTCCTTCAGTTCTAAGCACCCTTCAGTTCGATTCACTCTCTCGAGTTCTCAAAGTCTTGCTCAATCTGCTTCCTCATTCCTCTTCTTTCACTCTTCTCCACTCTCTCCTACCTCACATTCTTCCTCATTCCTCTTTTTCACGTTTCCTTAGTCTCTTAACTTTCCTATTCAAGGTTCAATCGTGCCCTCCTCCTCCTCCTCCTCCTCCTCACATACGTAACCTAATCATCCCTCACCTCGCCCCGATTCCGTCTCCTCCTCGCAGTCTTCCTCATCCTCAGCCAGTCAGCCACTCAGCCAGTTGTCCTCGCCTCCCCCAAACCTTGAGTATGGTGTCAGGGCTTCTATTCTCACCTATATATACCCTCACGATCTTCCTCCTTCTCGATAGTCAGATAAAAAGCAGGAAGACTAACAAGGTATAGGGACGTGTCTGACTACCCTTCCCTGTCTAGTGTTACCCTACAAGGAGAATATTTATACGATTAAGTGAACTCTGAGGGTCATCTGCGTCCAAGTTCACACATTTGACAAGGCTTTCGTGGGGAGCTTGGGAGTTTCCATGGGTAGTTTTATGAGCCTGGTGGTAGTTTGACCTTTCTTCTATACCATGAGCGTAAAAAAAGCAATCATTAGAACCCGATTAAGCTCTTTTCGGCCTCTGGAAAAGGTGGATGTGAGAGGCGGAAGCGTCCGAGAACACCAACTTAAACCGTACTCGCTCTTCCTTGTCCTGTTGTCTGACGGGATCGGGACAGGTTTACTTACTGCCCTTTTCTTGTTTACTGTTTGTTACCCTATCACGGCTCACTGAGGTTTATGGATTGCGTTTTAAACCAACCCTCAGTTCCTGGTTTCCTTTTTCTCCTGCATAATAAAAAAAAAGTGGTAGTGGCAAGGGTACCCAAGTGAGATATATTGAAACGAATGACCTCCAGACTTTATTTCCACTTGACGTAACGGTGGTCAGTGGAGATGACGGAAGAGGAGGAGGGGGAGTAAAGGAGAGGAGGTGGTAAGGAAGGGTGAAGGACTGCGGAGGAGGTAGGTGGGAGAGAGGAAGAGGGGGAAGGATATAGGCCTGCTTTTTCTTTTCTCTTTTTAGCTATCTGTATCATTTTTCGTCAGTTAGCTATTCTCTTTCTCAATGTTGCATTCATCTTTTTTTTTCTTTTTTGTCAGGACTATTGTCATATTTTTGCTGATCTTTTTCCTTTCTCCTTGTATAGCTACATTTTTTCATGAGTTGGTTATTCTATTTTCTTTTTGCTTATTCCTTTTCTCTTCCTTGTTTTGTTTATTTTCTAACTTTATTTATTTAACTATTTGTTTTTCTTAGTTAGTTAGTTATTTTATTTTTATTTATTTTTTGTCAGGGCTGTTGTGATATTCTAACACTCCAGTCCTGCGATAAACTGTATGGGTCCCCACTGACAGCCACATTTTACCTTCCCCAGCTACTAACCATTTGTCGCCCAACCCGAAGGGGGAAGAAGTAGCCTTGATGAAGAAGAAAGAGATGTTCTTCCGAGAGCCAACAGAAATAACAAACCATTCAAGTTTATGTATAGATAGCTTTGATTTTTTTTCGCGGGCGCTTTCACACTTTTAGGATATTTTCCCCTCCGCGTTTTCTCTGTTAGCTACTTCCTTTCCAGCACTCGATATTGTGAAGTGAGAACGCAAGCGACTCATGGCAAACTAAAGTAAAAAGTCCAAGCCGCTAGTGTGACAGCTGATTCGCAGAGTTGCTTCACACCGGATTAATGGAACTAGCTAAAATCCAACAAACTCATCCTTAATCATGTATTATTTGTAGCACATGAGTCATAGGATGAAAAACATAATTATGCTCAAGTAAGAGTTTGTTAAGTAATGGCTGACATACACGATATATATCAGCAGTGAAGCGAGGATGGGGCAAACATCGAGGCACAGAGAGAGGTAATTTCGAAGGTGATCTCAGAGAACCAAAAAACTCTTTCTTGGTTTTGACCTCACACTTATTTATAAATCCAAATGGGGACCTTCATCACTTACTCACATGCAAAGGGAGTCTTAGTCTTTAGGCTAATGAGGTGCGTGGCCTCTTGGTCCGCTCGCTCCTGGCTGATGTTTAACGTCAAGTGAGATTACCTGAGCTTTTGAGGATTTCTACGAATATTTACCATGCGTCATATCACTGTAAAGGTTCCCAGCGATGACGAAAGCAGTGCCATCGCCACCACTACTTTCCTGCGGCGCTCTTCGGCAACAAGACGCGGATTAGCATAAATATTCTTCGCCTATGTTTGTAGGATTTGGTCAGTTGAGCGTTCATTTCACGCCGCCGCAATATTAATGTAAAAATAAAGTGATGGAAGATCTACAACTTGGCACCCCGGCAAGACATGTTATCACAGCTATTTTAGAGGGAGAGTAAGTTAGGTTCTCATCATCCGCACCACATCCTGCCGCCCCCCCTCCCCCCCATACCTTTAAAAAGAGAGAGAGAGAGAGAGAGAGAGAGAGAGAGAGAGAGAGAGAGAGAGAGAGAGAGAGAGAAGCAGACACTGGCCCGTGATAAAATAAACATACAAGCCTACAGACACTTCACATTAAAAAAATATATATATATAAAATAAATGGAGCTTTTCCTACCTGTCAACACATCAAACAATCACTACAATATGGGAATCAAAAGGGACTGTAAACTTGGAGTATGAAATAATGCGTTCGTACTTTCTGCGTAGATAGAAAAGTGTGTGTGTGTGTGTGTGTGTGTAATAATAATAATAATAATAATAATAAACGGTTTATTGCATGAAGTACCAGGCAGCCCTAGAGCTGAAAATATACATCAATGGAAGATGAAATGAAATGAATGAGACAAATGAACAAAGCAGAATGATTGAAAATAAAAAGGAAAATAGAAATAACACTAATAGCAATGATCATAGTAAAGATGATAATAATAATAATAATAATAATAATAATAATAATAATAATAATAATAATAATAATAATAATAATAATAATAATAATAATAATAATAATAAACAAGTACTAATGAAAAATATTTACAAAACATACAAATAGTGCTGTGTGTGTGTGTGTGTGTGTGTGTGTGTGTGTGTGTGTGTGTGTGTGTGTGTGTGTGTGTCTCCGCAAGATTCACGTTAATATACTCGCCGCATAGTGCTGAGATTGCAGTGAGTGGGGTGATGAAAGCGCGTAGAGCAAGCAAGCAAACACGTGACCATGTTATTTATTCATGCCGTATCGTTTCGTGTCAACATTGCAGCCCCAGAGGTGTGTGTGCCTGAGGGTGAGTGGGTGTATGGGTCGTTTATCAAAAATAAATGTATATTAGCATTTTATATGTGTGGTAAACCTACGCCAGATTTTATAAACGTCGTATTAGTATTTATAAAGTCATATAACTAGTTTGGCTTTTCAATTCCATTTTTGAGGCGGAGTGAGTTAGAAGTGTTGAATTATCACCGCATCGACATGTTATTACAAACTCAGTCGTAAAAAGTTATAAAAATATCAACTCGAGTCAAAAAAGACAAATCAGTCACATTATTGCGTTTACACCAAGCAAATCGAATCGATTCCATTTATGAAGAATTATTTGACTCGTCATTTTGAATCAGCACAGTTCCAACTTACTGAGTCTGAGTCAACATTCAAAAGGCAGTACCAAGCCTGGCTTTCACGAGTATGGACGTATACGCTGTCACTGAAATAGCAGCGTTGCTGTGGCTGAGGCAGCGTAGGCGTAGGCGTCAGCAACGAATATGGGTGCATGAAATTAATGTTAAATTGCCTGAATTGGGAGCTTTGGACATCTGTTCCCAGATGTGGTGAATAATCCAGAGAAGTTTTATGACTTCTTTAGGATGACTACAGAACAATTTAAAATGTTGGAGTTGACTGGATCCTCCATAAGAAAGCAGAATACCAATTACCGACGTGCAGTTGGAGCTGAAAAAATGATGGCCATTTTCCTAAGGTAAGTGTATTATTAAAGAAAAAGTCTGCAAATAGGCTGATTTAGTGTTTCAGGCAGCTGTAAATAAAAATAAAAATATGTAGACATCCTTTATCTCTGGTTGTGAATACAGTAACGTATGTCCTTCTACTTTAGGGACAGCTCTCACAAATAAGTGTGATCAGAATTATTATCACTAGCATATGGTGATGGTGTATGAGATGGGTGTTGGCCAGACCGATCTCGGTGCACAGGATCACTAGGATCCTATATCGCACGTCGTTCTCGTACTAAATTGATCAGGACGTCCTCTAGCATGGTGCTTACTCCTCGGGTGATTCGCCTTGACTGAAGAAAAAATGGGTCCAAACCAATCAGTGACTGAATCGCCATGAATCGTCATGATTTGAATTGACTCGATTCGCTTGGTGTAAACGGTTACATTGAAATTATTGTGGCGAATTAAGACAAATCATGAATCGTGTTGATTCTTCAAGAATGGAATCGATTCGATTCGCTTGGTGTAAACGCAGCCTACTGCGACATTTAAAAAATCGGGTACATTTTTTTTGTAGCCTATGATGCAAACATTTTCGCTATAAAGGAGGAAAGATAAGAGAACTATTGATGTACTGACATAATTAGGAAACTACTTTTTGTGCGATGATAGCAGCGAAGGACATTCAGTAACTACGTGTAAATAGGAAAGTAGGAAGTGGGTAAATCCCATAGCTGGGCGTTATCGCGATACTTTATCGCTGATAACAAAATCGGGTTATCGGCCATCCGCTACTTATTGAAATATATATCGGTATCTTTGTTACTTTTGTAACCAAAGTAGCGATAATCGCTACTTTTTTCCGCCTCTCAGAAAAAAAAAAACGTTGTCTCCTCCCTACAGCGCATGCGCCCGGTGTTGTATGAAAAAACTTCGGGGTATGAAATATCTTCGGTGAAGAGATTTCATACTGAGATCATCAACATAAAAACTGTTATTTTTTATGTTACTCAAAAATCAATATATCAACGAGAAAAATCATTTAACTTTGCCCCCAAAATGATTATTCACTGCCTCAAATTTGATATTCAATATTCGTTTGTGAGCATGCCATGGTATTGAAAGCACCCGGTGTTGTGTTACTTGGTGTCCCATCGTCAAAAGCTGGCGCTTTTGTTTACAAACACTGGTCTCTCGTGAACTGCGCACGTTCAGACCAGTAAGCGTTTAGCTGTACAGTCTCACAAAGCTTTTTAACACATTAAGAGTTGCTGGAAGGCTGAATCAGACATACAGTACCACCATCCTCGCGGTTTCTAGAACGACACTGTACATATAAATACAACTCGTACAGAGTGTCGTTCTAGAAACAGCGAGGATTGTGGTAGTGGTACTGTATGTCTGATTCAGCCTTCCAACAACTCTTAATTACGGTTAAAAAGCTTTGTGAGACTGTACAGGTCTACGCTTGCTGGTCTGAGCATGCGCAGTTCACGAGAGACCAGTGTTTGTAAACAAAAGCGCCAGCTTTTGACGGTGGGGACGCCAAATAACAACACCGGTTCAGGCGTTTCTAGTATTACCGTCCATAGGTAAGTACGTGTCAACGTGTGGTTTTCAGGTTTTGTAAGTTTTCTAAAATACAGATAATGAAAATTTGAATTCATCTAGGTTTTCTATTTGAAAGATCAATATAGTATTGTTTTCGCCTATCGGACTTATCGCTAGCTAGTATCAGAATTGTGGATTTATATCGGTTATCGGTTATCGCCTATATTTGTATCTCCAGTTAACGAATATTAGTTATCACCGATAAGGTTTTCCATTATCGGTTATCGGGTATCGGGAATAAGGTTTTCTGTTATCGTGCCCAGCTATGGTAAATCCCCCTTTCCCAGCCCTGGGGTCGCCAAGACCTCAAAATATCAAATATGGTGTTATCATATTATAATAACACAAACAATTAAACTAGTGGGGTCGCGGTCATGTCTAGCGGTGCATGATTGGTGTCGCCTGAAAAAAAAGGTTGGGAACCACTGGGGTAAATACTAGTGTTTTTTTTTTTTGTGTGTGTGTGTGTGTGTGTGTGTGTGTGTGTGTGTGTGAAATTACGTAATTAGCTAACGAGGATTCGATTTGTTTGTTCAGATGTTTCTCACCGCGCGAGTATCAACCACTTAGATTAACTAGAGCAACTATCACGTTCAGGATAATAACATGCATCGTTAAGGGTGTATGTGAATAAGGTAGATCAACTGACAATACGTCTACTCTTGAAGTTCGCCTCAATAGCCTACCCTTAATTAAAACTATAATGCGAAACCAGATGTAATGGAGCTGAAATCCGTAATATTCTGCGCAACGCAACACACGATATGCTTATCAGACCCCAAACAGAGATGGAGTTACGTTATATCCTCACACCAGCGATATCAAACTTCCCTTGTAAAATAAGGAGCAATGACGAACTCTGGTATTTATTTCCCTCATTGGCACTACCTTTTTTAATTTGATAGGTTTTATTTTTAGTTAATTTGAGTGTTTTGAGACCTGTGTTAGGCAATTTAAGAATAACCATAATCAGGGCCGTACCCACGGGGGGTCGGACGACCCCACACGCATCTGTTATAAGGTCCACTTTCCGAGTCAAAACGAAAAACTGGGACAAAAGGCCCATTTTTTCGTTTTGACAGCTGATTTGGCTCGATTCCCTTGCCACTCACCCCTCTTCAAGTGGCTACAAAGATCCACATTTAGTGGAAAAAGACCCCCTCCCCCCCTTTAAAGGTTCTGGGTACGCCCATGATATGACCATGGCAGTTGGGTGATTAGTATTTTAACGCGAAGATATATCCTTTCCTACTTAAGAAACTTCTCTTTTGTTCAAACTTCCCGGAAACCATAGGAAAGTGTGTAGAGATCAAAACAAATGTGAAAATAGCCGTGAAATGTGTCCTAACTCAAGCGGCTGCGAGAAGCAGAGGCTCACCATAGCTAAAGAGCCAATAGACAATAGTAGTGTTCACGCTTTCACCTACCCCCCTTAGGCAGGTGAAAATATGAGGTAACCTAATGACCCCGCCTCAGGGGGGTCATTAGGTTACATCCTAGGGGGCCCCCTGTGTTTACACATTTCGTCGCATTTGGCATTGAGCATATTATGGTTGTTGTACACTGGCACAACAAATGAGACCCCAAAACACTCACATGAACTAACAAAGATATCAAATGGAAGAAAAAAAACACCACAAATAAGAAGCGGCAATAACCACCACAAATATTCATGACAAGCGCCAGGTAAAACTCTGTGGGCAAAACACGTTAGGCTTATATACCCCACTATTCACCGTGCCTACGCCTCTATGCCCTGCCCTCGTCTGCCCCTGTAACACACACACACACACACGAAAATAAACAGCCACTATCTTACCTTGCGTCGCAGCAGCCCGACTTGTTGATCCTCTCCACGTGACTAAGCACCGCACTATTGCACACACAGCCCTCCTCGGTCGACACCCTCATGTTACGCGCTCCTTCAGGCTACTGGAAGCATTGGAACTCTGGAGGTCACCTGTTTCACCTCTGCATCAGCTGTTTCACCTGGAACGACCGGCTGAAACTAGGCTGGGGTTGTTATGACGATGGTTCCTGGCACTGTAGGGGTGTGCTTGGTGCTGCTTTGCTATAAATACACTCCCGTTACGCAAGTGGTGTGATATGGACATCGTTTTCGTGTTTCATTGCCGTGTTTCGCTTCGTTTCACTTCCATTCAGTCAGATTCGTGGTTTCTCATCGCCCAGTGTGTGTCGTCTGCTACTCCCAATGGATTCCTTGGAAATACCTCCCATATAACTCATGGTATTATTTTAAGACACTAAATTCAAGTGGGAATAATTATGGTTGGGAGAGTATGTAATGAATTCGTGTATTGGTGTTGATTTACTTTTCAGTCATTTACAAAAGTGGTTCTAAGAAGTTTATTTGTATCTCCCCGTCTTCAAGATTAGTTTCATAGCTTGAATAAAAATACAAGATGTGAGAGTGATGTGTATTAAATTTATGATCGTTTTATGCGATGTTACTCATATCAACTGGCAATCGGTTTCTTGCAAGTACTCCCTATATAACTCATAATATTATTTAAAGACATTAAATTTAAAAGGGAATAATTATGGTTAGGCAAATATGTATGGTTAGGCAAATATGTGAGGGTCATATGTATTGAATTTATCAGTATTTCTGTTATTTATTTTATATCAACAAAAGTGGTTCTAGGAAATTTATAGTTTTGCGCGGGAAAGACGAGGCTGTTGAAGGTTGTCATGTTTTGAGGTAATTGACGTTATTTAAGGCTGCTGCCTCCCACCACTTTCCTATTACTCTATCCAACGCTTAGAAACACGCATTTTGCACCCTTTAAATGCAGGGTGACTCCTTTAAATGAGGTGCGTGGCCTTGAAAATCTTGATAATTACGGAGGGAGGGAAGGGTGGTGCAGCTTTTGGGTGTAATTGTATAGAAATGTAAGTGATGTCCCTTTTACCTTATCCAACGCTTAGAAAATCGCAATTCACACCCTCATACAGCATGGTGACACTTAGATTAGTAACGACCTTAAAAGATTGATAAATATGGGGGAGCGAAGGGTGGCATAGCGATTGGGTGTAATTGTATAGAAATGTAAATAATGTCCCCTGTTTACTCTGTCTAACACTTAGAAACCCGTAATTCACACCCTTATACAGCATGGTGACCCTTTTAAATCAGTAATGACCTTAAATTCCTTGATAAATAGGGAGGAAAGGAAGAGCTTAGGGAATAGGTGTAATTGTATAGAAATGTAAATGATATCCCTTACTTACATTGTTTGCACACCAACTATGTATGTCTTAAAAGTAAAGTTAACTGGGGTTGTAACTACTTAAAGGCTTGTAAAGGAAGGAAAACGTTAATTTGATATGGAGGGAGGGGAAGTGTCGTTTACTGGTTGGGTGTAATACTGTAATTAAATCAATTTTAATAGACTATTATAAAGGAAAGTAATTTGAGGTTTGTTTAATTGATTGCAACCTTGTTTTATTTTAGTGGATGTTCAGACCATGCAAAATTAGGATGTAATTGGGAGTGTGTAAGACATGATTTTTTTCTTTTTTCTTCTGACTAATTATTTTTTAAGGTCAAACTTTTTTTTTAGGCAAGGCATAAACATTGAAATCAACGAAGAGCTTCATCTATCCCTTAACTTAATTGTGAGGGTTGGTTTGTCATACCTGGTGATTGGGCTGCTTTACTTAACACTGGAGTTATATCAAGATTAAAAAAATGCACTAGGTTAGATTAGATGTGATGTGTAATAATTTTCAACAAGTATTACTGTCTTCGCCATTCACAGTTTTCAGTATTGGTTCCAGTCTTGCTGTGATTTTTACAGCAGTATTTTCCCATTTCTGTGCATTTAGTTTGTTAACTATAATATAGAGGCAAAGAATAGTGTCTTTTGGAAACGTGGCATGACTTTATGCAACTACCATCTTAACTTTATTTTTTTAATGTTAATTGTTTCCAAGGTGTAACCAGAACTTTAACCAACCAATCATGTCTGTCGTACATAACCTAACCTAGGAATAGTAACCTATCTTTGCTGAATTAGTAACTGATCAATATTAAATCAGTAACTTAACTCCAAACTGGTAACCCAATCTACAGCACCAGTAAGTTAGTGACACAGGCTGTGGCAGTTCAGTGTGACGTGACTGTGGTAACTCGGACATCACACTGGCCCTGTGCCCCCCGGGGTAATGGTTTATCTCCCGCCACAGGCTCAAGGGTCAGTGTGATGGAGATGAGCACTGAGACCATGTGCATCTTTAGCGTATGCCCCCAACTTTACTTGTACTGTGACTCACTCACCACTGAAGCATAATAAAAGGTAAAGTGTAGCTGCCCGTGACTTCAGTGCTCATCTCTTTCACATAGGCCATTGACCCTGTGGCAGCTGATATATCATTCCCCCGAGACGCAGGGCCAGTGTGACGTCCAAGTTACTTCAAGAAGCATAATGGCAGCCTTTTCTTTCCATTAACTGTGATTCTTATAGGGATAGCTAAAAAGATATGTTGCCAATGAAGTGTTAACATTTTTTGAGGGATAGATTATTTGTGGTCTAGTCTGTTAATGGCCTACATCAGGGTTTTTTCAATTTTCTTTCTGATAATTTGTATAACTTCATGTTGTACCAAGTGATTTGAATTACAGAATTATTAAAAAGCACTTAATATTATTAGCATACACTCTGACATTCATTAATATGTCTCTCCAGCATTATGTTTTATTTCTTACAACATTATCATGGTTAGTACATTATATACTTTGTACTCATTCAATCTTTTTATTCCACAGGTTAGAGATGGATGCCTCAGAGATAGAATTCTTAGCCGAAAAAACGCCCATATCAATTGTCCCAAACTTCACACAGGAGAAACTTTACCTTATATCTGGTGATGTTGGACCCTTCGCGCCAGGTGAGAATGTCTTATGAATGTTTGTGATTACTTACTTATAAATCATTCATTTGCCCTCTGAATATTCTATCTATTTGTATAATGTCAACTTTTTCCTGCCTTTACATATGCCTAGAATTGTTTGCAATTCCATATTTGATTTTATAAAGCTAAAGGATAAATTAATCAGCTTCACATGTACATTATTTATGTATACTTATGTTTAAAGAAATATATTTAATATTCTTATCCCTCAGGTATCCCGGTAGAGGTGCCGCTATGGCTTGGCCTCAACCTGCGGCAGAGAGGCAAATGCCGCTTGGTTATGCCTGACTGGCTGGACGAAGAGAAGCTGGCGGAGAAGAAGGAAGAGGAAACACAGTCCAAGGTATGTGTTGTTCATGATTTTTTTTTAAAGTGTTTGAACTTGTTGCTGTAAAATTTAATGAGATGATGAAGCTCCTTGTGTTTGGCATTCAACCAGTCATTATAACTTGAGAGTCAACAGCATCCTGCATTTCAGGATTTAGAGTATTTTGTGTGTGTCACAAGCTGACAAGGTCATCAATTTTCCTGTATGCATGATGTTACTATTAGCAGCCCTACCTGCCATACTTTCGAGAACATGATGTAATGAAAGTACAGTAAAACCCCTTAAAGTCAGAATTACAGATAAGTCAGCACAGCAAAATCATATTGTAGTGCGGTGACTAAGCCTGATGGGCAAGCCTCCCATAACTCCCTCTGCCAGGGGGGTACCTTTTTGGGTGACTGGTTAAGGAGCGGCTCTCCCATCTTGCTGGTCGCAGGTTCGATCCCCGGCACCGGCAAATCTTTCCTTGTCTGGATTAATTTCTCGTGTGTTTCATCACACGCAGTGGCTGCGTGGGAGTGTAGTAAAAGAGTAAAATTCTGGCATTTCACTGGTGGCAAGGTGGTGGCATCCTCTCCTGTGATTCTGTTGTGTCTCCCCGAAGGGGTAACAGGTAGAGTGATGGCCCATGCTCTCCGAAGTTCATAGAAAATGGGAAATCTCAACACACAGAATTGAATCTACATAGGAAGGGGAGCTGTGTAGTGCCACAGCGACTAAGCCTGATGGGCGAGCCTCCCATAACTCCCTCTGCCAGGGGGGTACCTCTTAGGCCGAGTGGTTAAGGAGTGGCTCTCCCATCTCACTGGTCGCGGGTTCGATCCCCAGTGCCGGCAAACCTTTCCTTGTCTGGATTAATTTCTCGTTTGTTTCGTTGCACGCAGTGGTCGTGTTGGAGCATAGTAAATAGCAAATTCTGGCATTTCAATATGGCAGTGGAATAAGTGCATTTCTCTTTTTTGGAGGGGGTGGGGAGAGGCTACACTATAAGTCAGCAACTCATCTAACTTAGCAAGGCCTCCCCCATATTGTGCTAATTAAAAGTGGTTTTACTGTACCTTTAGAGACAGGCAAACAGACAGATAGACAGAAAGGGAAATGGATAGGCTTTTTTTTTCTATTGAACATATGACAGACTAAACTTACACATCCTCTTCTTCCCAAAACTTTAGACTAAACTTACACATCCTCTTCTTCCCAAAACTTTCTTGTTCAATGCACACTCTTGTTCTTATCACCCTCACTGTATTCATCATTGTTTTCTTTTTTTGCTGTTGAGTATGTGGCAGGATAAACTTAAACATTATATTCTTCCCAAAGTTTTCTTGTTGAATACCAACTCTTAAATCATTTCCTTTACTGTATTCATCCTTGTTTCTAGGTCTTCACAGAAATGCCATCTGAGCATTACTTAATCATCGCCCAGTTGCTGCTGGCCGCTGAACCTGAAGGCATTCCCAACCCTCAAGAAGTGAAGACCCTCATTAAGGTTTGTTACTGATTCACTGCTTCTTCTCAAGTTCTCATTCATGTGTATATGTTCAATGCAACCACTCAACAAGACTACCAGAAGAGGTGCAGTAGGCTCTATTTAATGCATGAGAAGTACTAAAGAAATTGAAGCAAAATGGAGGTGCAGTTGCCTGGGTATGTAAGAGGAGAAAGTTGAAAATGGATGCTGGAAAGAGTAAGGTTATGGTATTTAAGAGGGTAAGAGAGCAGACCATTGATTTTGCAAAGCCATACAGAGTCAGAGCAGAGAGCACAACAGAGTGTAGGATACAGTTAGGGGACGAAAGAATGAAGGAGTTGAGTGAGGTAAAATATTTGGGAACAGTATGGAAGGTGAGGTGAGGGAAAGAGCAGTGAAGAGCAGACAGGTAGTGGGTGCATTGGAGAGAGTCATGAGAGGAAGAAGTGTGAGCATGGATGTAAAGAGGGGCATAAGAAACAATATTATCCTGCCAACTCTGTCATATGTGTCAGAGATGTGGACATGGAATGCAGCACAGCAATTGAGAATGCGTGGAGTAAAAATGAGTTACATATGAGGTGTACATTATGTGGTGTTTCAGGGTGGGATGGAGAAAGTAATGAAAGTTTGTATGAGAGGTTTGGTATGGGAGTGACAGTGAAGGGAGCGAACTGTGGAGTGGTCGAATGGGTGGAACGTGGTACGCTGAGATGGTCTGGACATGTGATGAGAATGAATTTGTGAAGAGAGTATATTAGAGAAGGATTAAGGGAGGGGGTGTCAGGAGAAGACCACCTGGATCAATAGGGTGAGTGAGTATTGGAACGAGAGAGTTGGAAGTAGCAGGATTGAGTGTGCTGAGAGGGAGTTCCAGAACAGGGAGAGAGGGAGATTATTCTGCTGTGGCCACCCCCTGGAGGGAAGCTCCCTTGAGGGAACAGGGCATCAGAGATATAGATAGATGGACTTGGCAGCTGCCAACTGAGGAGGTTGTGATTACTGACCTGCTAGCCAGCAATTCACAGTTCACTCACCAAGAACTACAACAACACATGCTGATGGCAGTGGCATGGACAGGCATCCCGGACAGCATTCTCTGCTTCAATGACAACTATGTTAATCCTACCCAGGGCACAATTGGATTGGCAGCAGTCACAGATAGATAACTCTTACCTAAGAGTACGCCTGACCTCTGCTCCATTCTGTAAACCGCATTGGTAGTGATCCATCATGCCTAGCACCAGTGGGAGGGTGCAAGGGTCTTCCACATCAACTCAAGGTTCACCCTGCAGGTTCTTCATCAGTCTCAGCTGATGAACAACCTGCACCTCATCACCAGCATCCTCACCCACCCATAATCTTGCTGTAGGGGGCCACCAGATGTGGCTTAACAGTGTATCCAGCCACATGGTTTTGGGAGGGAATAAGGCTGTTGATGAAGAAGCCTGAGCAGGCACAATGATGCACACTGTGACCAGCGACATTCTGCCAAGTCTGCAGCACACTAAAATGATGGGCAGATGTGCTGATGCCCTAAGGACTGAACACTACCACAGGGTGAAGGAGATGATCTTTTGCCAAGCTACTTGGTACACTAGGGTTTTTATCTGTCAGCTGCTACACACCACTCACCAGCTCTGCAGGGTTGACCATGCTGCACAGTCTGAGGCTGGGCTACAGGACACTAGACGAGGTGCTGGATTAATTATTTACCATTTACCATTTACCGCTGATGAGGTTTCAGGCCCTGCTCCGCTGCTGATGCGGCACTCTCGAGGGCCGTTAACAATTGCAATGTTAGCCTCAATAATAATCCTCGATGCACTTATTCTCAAACGTCATAGTGAGTGAGTGAGTGTCTTAATTGCTGCCACAAATAATATTACAAATATCCATTTGTTCCGTTTTCATATCTGATATTATCGTTATAATATCACAATTAAATATCCAACGATTATTTCCAACACACTGAACATTCATCACACACAATTTATCTTTGAGTACAAACACTATAACAGCCACGATCAGCTATGTTACGAATTCTCTCTATTTCAGTCTGGAGAACTACACAACAATGGTCATTTGCTGAGTAGCTGATTTCAGGCTTTTTATACCTCACACAATTTATGCATTTCTTCTCAGCCATGGAGCAATCCTTGGATTTGTGATTGCCAGAGCATTTGAAACATTTTGGGGCTTCCCCATTTCTCTTAGCAGTGCAGTTAGTTGGCCTCAAGATGGCCATATCTCTGACAATGATAACATATAATTGCATGGTATCTGTCTCTCACTGTGTATATTCCCCATTCTAATTTTAACTTGTGAATCAGCTCTCTCACAGTTGGGTCACACCTCAAAATGTAATGCATTGTACCACCAGCTGCAGGCTTACTAAAAATCAGCTCATTTTTATTCTTAACACCCTCAATTGTGTGTAAGAACTCATTGCGGTCTAAGATGGTCTCCTTTATTTTTTCCTTGGTCTCCTCTTTATGCACATTGCATATCATGATCTTTGGTTTCATCTTTCCAACACTCTTGGTACTAATTTGCTCAACAGACTCCAATTTTTGAGCAGCCTCATCCCTTGTGTTCTCATTATCAAAGTTCAGACAATATTACCTCCATTAGCGAATCTTGAATCAGTAATCTGAATGCCTTGTAATGCCTGGGAAACTTCGCTTTTTAACTCAGTAGCCTTTTTGTCTTGCTCAGAGGCCTTAACAACAAGTAGATTTTTCTTAACTTTCCTCCTGCGTTTGGTGACATCAGCCCAGCTTGTACCCACTGACTCTGCATAATCAGCGTGCTGCAACACCTCAGCAACCTCCCAAAGTTGTTCTCTCACACTCACGGCCTGAGACTCCACTTCTTCCTTTACCCCTGATATTTCCTTATACATAATTCTTGCTTGAATTCATCCAATTTCTCCACAATTTTGGCAGCCAGAGATGCATTATGAAGGCATGGATTGCAAACCCAATTAGTTTTATGCATATTCTCCTGCTCAATTCCAGACAAATGAGCACATTTCACGGGACACCATTTAGGACACGAACAGCATCCAATCCACTTCCTGCCTGTGAAATCCTCACAAACGTAACACAAATCCCTCACGCCCCTGGCCCTGCCGGCAGCAGCCATGCTGACACAGCACTCTCCGCACGGAGCAAGACAACACGCGTCCGCTCAGCTCCACGACTCACTCACTACTCCATTTGGGCTACAGGACACTAGACAAGGTGCTGGATGGATTATATGACAGGCGGTGTGACCACTATGGCTCACAAGCATGCCACTCACTTACCCACTACCTGCGTACGTTCCCTGCAACAAAGTGACTTAGGCAGGATGCAGCTATCAACCCGCAGGAGGAGGGAACAGGGGCCACCTGTGTTGTTTGGCTGGTTCTTGGCAACCTTCAGCAGCTGCTGGGGGTGATGCAGGGTGCCCCATCATCACAATGATTGCAACTGCCACATTCCTATGATGGGCGGCACCAAATGACACACCCCATCAGTCGAGTTAAGGCCCATGTGAGGAAAGCCTCCAGCAGCAGGCTTGAGGCATGCTCATCTTTATTTACTTGAAGCACTTCATGCCTAAGGAGACTACTGTAAATGAGTAGACACAGCTATGTCTCAGAGAAACCCTTGTTTATTTGTTCCTTGTTTGAGGAATCGGAAAGATCTTCCATGCTTTTGGTCCTCTCATTCTGGAATTTATTTTATGTATGTAATGAAATTATTTCTGTCTTTTCTCCTTCTTGTCATGAATACAGGCAGGCATGGGGAAGACAACTAAAAATGACACCTCTAATGATTTTCCTGACTCCTGCTTGGGAGATGGTCAGGCATGAAGGTTAAGGTCACAGAAAGGTGTCCCTCAAAGTGCACAAGTCATTGGCTTCCTCAAGGTCATTGCTACCATACACCATAATTTTTTAGAGCACAAGCATTAGTCTTGATTGCTTACTTTTAAACAGCTGTTCATTGATATACTAGTTAGTGATTTAAATGACTCATGAGTTTCAGCTGCAATAATTAGTCCTCCCCCTCCTTCATAGGACATTTGGGACCTGCGAATCTCTAAGCTGCGGTCATCTGTGGCAGACTTCATTCTCAGCGACGGAACACACGCCAAGCTGGATCGCCTCACACTCTTGGAAATTAACAGCATCAGGCCCATCCTTCCACATTCCCTAGATCAGCTCCACCGTTTAGCGAAATCTGCTCACACCAACGAACTTTCTCAAACACAGGAATTGTAAATGGAGGGTGGCAATATAGGAACTCCAATATTGTTATTTATTTGCTTTACAGATCTGTTGCTTCATGTATGCAATGGGCTGTCTCAGAGGCTACCTGTGTCTCAGTTCACCTTTAGTCAATTCTGTTTTGCTTTGAATTCATTATTTACTGAAAATATGTTTCTGTGACAATTTTTAAAACCCAGAATTGATGATTTTTATAATCTATTTAAATTATTTTAGTAGAAAAAATTATATTTTAATAGAGCTTTATGTGAAATAGGTGTGTTTTTGGAACAACTCTTACACAAAATTCACATGGAAAAATAATTACTTGTAGTAAAGCTGGGGCTGCTTTCCTGGAGGAGCATGTGCTGCAGCACTCGCTTCTGTAAACAGTTATGATGCCAAAATTATGGTCATGTGAAATGTGTAATTAACACAAGGATTCCCACCCCATTCATGCTTTAGAACACTTAAGCTGTTGCAGTGTTTGTCAGAAGTCACTGTGAATTTTTTGCATCAGCATAGGAAGAGTCTACTGGGATAAGAAATCAAAATCCTAGTCTGTTGCTTTGCCAGCAAACTTGTGAAGCAACTATTGCAATAACAGCACATTTGTACATTTCATCATTGTCAGTGATCTCTGATGCTGGATGGGGAAATTAAGGTCATGTGACCAGTTATGAAAAGTATTCTGATGAAAATAACTGAGGGTTGTTCAGTCCCTAACCTCAGCCTGCCGTGTCCCAGCTGCCATGACCAATGTAGCCCTCACTTGTGGCATGCTGTGGAGTGTGGAGAAATGTTTTTCTTTTTCCCTGTGCCTTGGCAATGAAAATTTTATAAGTAATTTTGTAACTGATTTATATTTTTCTACACAGTGTATTTTTATGAATTTAAAATGTGCATTGAAGTTTTAGATGATTTGTTCAAGGAAGCCTGGATGTATGAGAGAATGTTGTATTTAGTATGGTTTTGCAAGTGGTTTTACAATATGTAATATGCATAACTCTCCTCACAAGCTCTGTCTGTATTCCCTTCTTTCTTCTTATGAAGGCATCTACTATCCTAATTGAGGGGGCAGCATGATGTGGACATTTCATCTTGAACTGGTATGTGCTCGGGCTTGCCGCCCCAACTGTAAAACAGAAATAAAACTGCTTCTTTCAAATCTTTTTTATTAGAGCTTTATGCCATGCCAAATGAGGGAAATACTATGGATAACAATATAAAAGAAAATATGTGAGCAAAACTAATGGAGAGCAGTTATAAACCTGGCCACACCCTGTATGGGGGGCTAGAATGATGTGCTCCTCCGTGGTGGTTATTCCGCCTAACCATGAATCTATAGGGCTGAGTTTGAATCCCGGTCTGAGTAGTTGGTGCCCGGCCCACCCAATTGTTCATCTTTCCTATGAGGCTGGTATGTAAGTGGGTACTTGGGGAAACCTGGTAAAGGTAAACTGGTAACCCGGATGTTGCACTTGTTCTGTGTCCCGGGAATAATATGTTCTTACCCACTACAGACTCGAGTAAATGTGACAGATAAGCACTGAGACCACTTGCGGCTTAGCATATGCTCCCAATTTTACCTTTACCTATATAGTAAAAGACTGACAATGAGCATATATATATATATATATATATATATATATATATATATATATATATATATATATATATATATATATATATATATATATATGTGTGTGTGTGTGTGTGTGTGTGTGTTAAGCATCCAATACCCTGCTGTTGTTGATACTGTTCTCTCATGCCTTTAATTTGTTGTTGTCTGTGGGTGAAAATTTAGCCAATCCAGCGATGATCTTGGCAGTGAAATAAGTTTTTTCTTACGTGGTGAGGAATTCAATAAAGTAAATTTTACTTACATTACAAAGTCAATATGACTGACGAAATATAATTATTTACGTCGGGAAAATTTCACCTATATTTCATACAGAAGATATAACTTCTTAACGTTCCTCATTAGGTATGATAAATCAGATTTGCCAAAGCACACCTGCAGGTAGATTAAGTTCTTGAGTACATGTCTTTCTTGAACCGCACACTTGCGTAGACAGCCAGGCACGTTTCCATCTTATTTTGAATTAGTACATGGATACTTTTTGAAACCACACAGAAAGTATATTGTTCAGATGAGGTGATTGTCCCAGTATATCAGTGTGACAATATCAAACGACACTTCCTGAGCACATATCATGTTTTGCAAATATAGAAACCACCTTTCACCCTCCTCCTCTTTCTTCTTTACCCTCTTCCTTTTCCACTTAACTGAAGAAAAGAAACAGCAACATCACGGTCTACCCAGGATGTCTAAAACTATCACTCTCCATTCCCCTTCCCCTTCTTCCTCTTCCACACCCTCTTCCTCTTCTTTACCCAGGAAGTTACAGGAAGGATAACTCGGGATTACTTTAACACCTTTGGAAATTTTTATCTGTTTCACACTGCTTTACCTGACTTACTCATTTTATCCCCTCGTCGCCTGGCTCCATTATAAATCCTGCTGTTTATGGGCGAGTTTTGCACATCGTCACTTGCATTAAAACAGGTTTCTCTCGAAGACAATGCTTGATTTCGTTTTTAAACCAAGGTGGACTTCATTTTTGTTTAGCCACTTTACACTACCTTAGTTTTTATAATTATTTAGAAAGGCTTCATTTGCGATAGTGAACTCTGATATTTACATGCCAGTCAGTATTTGCCTAAGAGAGAGAGAGAGAGAGAGAGATTTACAATGATTTATATAGAAAATCAGACCACACAGACCCCATATGGTCCAGACTAGGTGGTCTGTCCTTAAACCTAAGTGGTTCTACATTAATCAGAAGGCTCCAAAACGTTGCATTTCAACTCTAGTTAATATTAAGTTGAATGAAGTGACGGTCGAGCTTGTTTTTGAAGGAGTCAATCGTGTTACACTGGACCATTGAAGGTGGGAGCTTATTCCATTGTCGCACTCCAACGTTGGTGAAGAAAAATTTGGTGCAGTCTGAATTTACTTGTCTACATTTGAGAGAGAGAGAGAGAGAGAGATTTCGCTATTTAACCAAGGTGAACTTTAATAACGTTTTCCTAGTCACTTTTCACTAGGCAGAGCTATTCTATTACCTCATTTTTTGTAATTATTAAGTCTTGTTTCATCTATTTTTTTTTCTTTTTTTTTGGGGGGGGTGATATTTTAGTGTACTCTGATATTTATGTCTGTCAGTATTTGCCAGAGAGAGAAAGAGAATCAGCTGATCCCATAACCCCGCCCCGCCCCGCACATCACAGCATTGCACTAGCAGCAGCAGCAGCAGACACTCAGCCACCCAGCAGACAGCAGTAACCTTCTAAACGTTGGCGAGAGAGGGTGAGCGCCTCCGCACTCTTCCCCTTCCCGTAACGCGCCGCCACGCTCTCAGGTAACCACGTCCCCCTAACCCTTCCTGCACGTCCCCACACCTCACCCGGCACCAATAGCATGCAAGACGGATAGGAAAACCACGTGTGTCCCCGGCAGAGCCCCGTGGGGTGGAGTGACAGGCAGTAATATTAAACACCATGCGTGCAGGTATACAGTCCCTCAGGTGTTGTACTCCGTGAGGCATTCTAACCCTATGCTATACGTGCTGTGTGTATGGGAGGGAGAACAGCTGGTTGTGCGTGTCTCTCTGTGTGTGTATTATGTTGTGGTCCGTGTGTGAATGTATTGATCCGAGCTTCCGAGGTGAACACGCTCAACGGCAGTAGCAGCAGCAGCAGCAGGAGGGGTCTACGGGCGGACTGCCAAGTATTCTATTGCACAGTTGCTTGCTATTTATACGTTCCTTTAAAGCCTCGAGGAAGTAGCGTGGGAAAACTGACCTTCATAACGCTTTCCCATGACTCCCTCCCTCCCTGACCCCTCCCGCGATGACCTTGAGAGAAACTGCAGAATATGGAAGGCGGTGGGCGTACCCGTCTATCACGTGTGTGTGTGTGTGTGTGTGTAGCAACTGTCACAGTATACAGTATGCGAGGATAGGTGTGTGTGTGTGTGTGTGTGTGTCTGACTGCACGCCACCCACTGAGATGACTAAGCTGTGACGTGTCAGATCTCTACCGTGACATAACACGCTCGTAATCTAAACACCATTATCGGTTCCAGCACCAAGGGAGGAAGGGAAGGAGGGCGGGAGGGAGAAGTGTTCTTGCTTGTATTTACTCAAACTGGTAAGATCTGACCCACATTTGCACGATGAATGAGAACGGGATGTTGGGTAGGAGGAGGGACTGGTTGGTGGGTGTGTCAAGTGGCGGGCGGGAGAAACAGTTTAAAAAGAAGACTTCGTTGGTGGATGAAGCAATGTGGTGGATGAGTTTATAGTGGATGATGTAAGGAAAAGGGTGAGAAGACTTCGTTAATGGATGAAACAGTAAATGGTGGGTGACTTAATGGTGGATGATGGAAGGAAAAGGGTGAGAAGACTTCATTAATGGATGAAAGAGTATGGTGGATGATGGAAGGAAAAGAGCGAGAAGACTTCGTTAATAGATGAAACAGTATGGTGGATGAGTATATACTGGATAATTGAAGGGAAAGGATGAGAAGACGTCGTTAATGGATGAAAGAATGTGATATGAATGGAAGTAGAGAGAAGGACTGACGAAACTGCGTGATAAATGAGATGAATTTGTTTATGGATGAGGGGAACAGCGTGTTGGATGAATATAGAGTGAAGAATGGAAGGCACAGGGTGAGAAGCAAAGTGAAATCGTTGATGGATGAAGGGCATAGGGTGATAGACGATGTGAAGAGACCGGCTAAGAGGATGCAACAGAGTAATATGTTAATAAGAGAAGGAGATGGATGAGTAGGGAACGGGGGGAAGTAACAACATGGTGGATGAGTAGATTAAAGTGTCATACTGGAGAAACTGGAGGTGGATGAGTGGAACAGGATGGATGATGAAACAGTAATAGGCTAATGAGAGGTATTGGATGACTGGGTGACGGGAGGAAGTAACCGCATGGTGGA